>NW_010146172.1:2003-2216 GCF_000699245.1 Pterocles gutturalis
ACCCAGCCGCTCTCCCACCCCGGGGTAGCCGGCGACAGGCATGGGGGGAGGCGAGGGCTGCTTTTCGGTTTGTCTCTTAATTTTAATCGATCTGGGTTATCTTTTTATTTTTTTTCCCCAGCAGCGCGAACTTCGCCGACAAGTCCCAATGTATATATATATGCATATAAAATATATATCGTTAAGCGCGTATATATGTTTATTATTATCATT
>NW_010146173.1:0-1124 GCF_000699245.1 Pterocles gutturalis
TCCCGAAACCACAATCCCAGAAAAGAGATGAGTCCCAGAGTCCGAGAGACAACCCAGAGAGAGCAAGAGCTGACTGAGAGCTCTTTCTTTCTCTGTCTCTGAAAAAAGCCTTACCTTTCAGCTTAGTTCATTTTTACTCAGTTTCCTCTTTTGTTTCTTTCCTTTGGATTCCTCCCAGTTCTGTCCATATCTTACTATTGTGTCCTACACAGAAAAGGCTGTTCAAGTTGGAGGTTCAGTAGCACCAAATTATTTTATATAGGTACCAGAGACTTGCTTTTTTTTTTTCTAACCATGTTTTGTGATAGCGTGACATTACTGACTGCTTTCCAGCTTGTAATCATCAGTTGTATTCTGCAGTGCTACAGGCTTGTTATCCCTCATCTACATTTCATTTTTCCTTCCAAATTGTAGTTATTTACAGTGTTCTACATAGAATTTAGTCTTACTGTTTATTTTTGGTGGTTTGTTTTTTTTCTTGAAAGAGGGTGGGCTTGTCTAATCTATCGGGGTAATTTTGGTGTTTTTCTATTTTTTTTTTTCATTTGAGTTGTTTGCAAGCCATCTAGTTTGATGCCATAATAATATTTGAGAAATGGACTCTATTACATTTCACAGATCATTAATGAAAGTATTTTAGAAGTGAGTCCAGAATAGATGACAGAGGGAGAAGGAGAAGAATCACTCTGAGTCTTGTTTATCATTTGAGTATTGCAGCTGTCTTTCTTGGCCTTTAAGGAAGCTGTGAAAACAGCTTGCTCAGCAGTTTTACCAGTCAACAAGCTTTGTGCTTAATGAGATTCTCCTGTTTGTGGCTGGAAGTGGCATGCCCAGTCCTCTAACCAAAAAAAATCCAGGAGGCTTCTGAAATTGGGGAATACAAAATAAAGGTTTGTTTGGTTGGTCTCTATATGTATTTTTATGCTGTATTCTCTGGATGTTTTTCTAGGCTTTAAGGCACCTACAACCATGTTTACCTTCCTAGTTGTCAACATCACAATTGTTATTTGCTTGGCTTATACTTGTTTTGGCTGTTTCAAGTACCTGAGCCCACTGAATTATAAGGTAAGTGATGGACACCTAACACCATTCAGCACCTGCCTATGTACTTGATGTAACACCAG
>NW_010146173.1:1156-3790 GCF_000699245.1 Pterocles gutturalis
TCACTAGCAACGTCTGTCCACAAAGGTTCATTCCGGTAAGATGGCTAAAGAGGGCTGGTAGTAGAGTTAGGCTGCTTGTCATGGTGGAAAGTCTGTCAGTGTTAGCAGGAACTGAATTTGAGAGTATGGAAGAAGTATGCAGGAGAATTGGAGGAGAGAGTACCAGCACTGCACAGAGATATCTTTGTGCAGGTTTTCGGGCACTTACGATCTCTGTGTATTGTTTTGATTTACCAATTTGATATTGTCTCTCTTCCTTTCCCCCCTTGTTACTGGTTACAGATAGAAGATGTGCATATTGTTTTGATTTACCAGTTTGATATTGTCTCTCTTCCTTTCCCCACTTGTTACTGGTTACAGATAGAAGATGTGCAAGGTGAAAGAGGAAATGACACAGATGTACCAACCCTCCCAACATCTTCTGTAAGAAGTTAAGAGTTGTTAATATTCTCTTACGTTTCCTAGAAAAACTCAATTTCTCACGCTGCTTACCAAAGAGCTTGTGTAGGACATATTAGTCTGAATGGAGTGTGGGACCAGAGAGTTCTGCAGCTGGGCTCCTTGACTGTTCCCGGGTGGTGTTCCAGAAGTACCTTCGGCTGATGTTTTAGGAGTAGCTGAGCTACTTCCAGCAGCTCTATGTGCTGTGTTCTGGGCCTTACACAAGACAGATCTTCACATCTGGACAGCTGCCAGATGCAGTCAGTTGCCACCGCTTTGTGACTTTGAAAGTCGGGAGGAGGAGCAGGTCTTACCTGCCGTGTCACTAAAAAGGGTGTAGGACTGAGGTAGAAATAGAGGTCTTCGTGTCACAGCCTACAAGTACAGGTGAGTGTTGCACCAGGAAGCCTCCATTAGGGTGCAAAAGGCCTTGGGTGTTAAGGTGAAGAAAGGAAATGGACGAAAAGAAGAGTGGAGAGGGGAAAAAATTATCCTGGGTGAATTATCCCAAGGTTATACTTCAAGAGACTAGTAAAATCCTTAACGCTTCTGATTTCAGATGTACGTCCCCCGAGTTCTGCATCCTCATCCTACAGAAAGGACGATGCTTTCCCATAAGGAGCAGCAATCGTATGGCACCATGGACAACACTAGTTCACATGCAGAAGAAATCGTAAGCTACACTGCTGGACCTGCAATTACTGAGCAGGTGTCGAGAGGTTCGCTTTGAATGCCAAGGACTAACACAAGGTGGAGCACTTGGTCCAGGTTTAGGAGAACTAATGCCCTACCACCACTTACTAAGTATTGTTTTATTTATATATTCCTGCCTACAGAAGAGGTACAGAAATAATTCGTCGTGTGATCTGCAGCTGTGCTTGGAGATTAAAAAGCAAATGCCTTGGGACTGGTTGTTTTCCAGGCTGTCTACACACCTTGTAAAACAAATGTGTTGAACACGGAGATGCTGATCCTCAGGGACTTCACTTATGGTGTCTCATCACTTGCCTTATGAAGATAACTTATGCTGCATATAGATAACTGGTCACCAAAGCAAATGCAGTTATTACAGCTGCCATTTATTTATTCAAAATAATTCTTGCTTTTAAAAAAACTCTACAAAAAAACCCTTTAGTATTTATAAAGCCCTTGGGATGTGTTAAAATCCTGAGGCAATGTCACTTTTGATGAAAATGCTGTTTGTGTGGGTGCTGAGGATGGTGTGTGGGAATCTCTCCTCTTGTCACCCAAAGTAGTTGGTGTAGACTTGACCGTGTTACTTTTGTCCTTAAAAGAGATGAGGGAGTTACTGTGCACTTGGGTAGTAAAAGTACCAAAGCAAAAAGGCTGGTGTAAAGAAGGGAGTGATTTATCTGCTACTGGTTTTACTTTTTTTTTTTTTTTTGGAGGACTTTCAGGTTTTTAGTTTCTGTTCACTGTTTTTAAGGGCCTTCCACAATGAAAGTTCACCTGCCAACAATAAAGAATGTAAACATTTTATCCTTCTTTTAATCTTGGGTAAAAATGACATACCTCTGGGTTTTCTCTATAGTGCCAATGATATGAGCTGTAAGATGTTAAGTTTTTAAATTTGTAGGTGCCAATTTATTCCAAAGTACATTGTGTCAAAGTGTAACTAATAATCATGAAGCAATAAAACACTGAGTTTAGAGAAATTTCAGGCTGTCTTGATTGACTTGTTCGTTTTTCTTTGTGTATTGAAACAGTTCTGTTGCTGTCTGCCTCGCAGCGTGATCAGTGTAATGAATTGTTCATAAGACCACTGTCATGAGGTTTAAAATGACAGTATGTCCCATGAGAGATTTGAATACTGTTAAATTTCTCTAGGAGGTGAATCTTGGTGACCTTTGGGTAGGAGAAGGTTTTGGCCCTCCCAAACCCTCTGTTTGCCTGCTTATTGTTAAACTGTTAGTTCCTGAACTTGACCTTTTCTAGCATGTTTGTGAAGCAGCAACATGTCGAGACTGGAGTAGAATTTGTGCCATAAATGTGTACAGATGTTCAGTGTCTTGCAGGACTGCCTCCAACTTCCCAAGACCAGCACTCTGGACAAGTTCTGAGCAGGAGACCTGCCCTGATGCAAGAAGGACCTGGCAGAGCTCCAATAACCCTGATGATAAGCCCATCCTGATAGTTGAAGGTGCACAACTCTTGGTTCTTAAAAGGCAAGTG
>NW_010146174.1:0-4941 GCF_000699245.1 Pterocles gutturalis
TAATATATCCTATATAATATATTTTATTTTATATCATATAGGGATACGTATTTTCTGCCTTTAAAAACTTGTACGTTTGCTAGTAGGAACAAAAGGTACAGTTTTAGGTGAGATCTGAATGTGAAATTTCTGTTTGCCCTAAGATAGTGTTTTGAGAACTGAAAACTTTGATGGCATTGGGTGTATTTTATAAGAAGAAACTTTATTTAAGTCAATACATTAATAGTGTGTAAAAAATAAAAATGTACTCTTTAAAAAAAATTGATCCATTATTATGCAGTAGTGATAATAGGATGCCATTATTATGCAGTAATGATAATAGGATCTTTTAACTATCATATTAATTTTTAGTATATATTTAATGGGCTTCTTTTAAATTTGCGAATGAATACTCATCAATGTCCAGTATACATTGCTGAACTCCAAAAGCTTTAAGCTTTTGATGGAAAGCTTCAGAGTTTGATTCTGCTCTGAAGCTTCTGCAGGAGCACTACCTGTGTTCAGCTAGAAAAAGCAAATTTAATAAAAAGAGGCTTGACTGTATGACTTGCAAGAGGAACAAAAGTACTTGGAAATGCAATCTTCCCACCTAGATGTAGTGAGGATTATGTCTCCTGCTACAGCTGCTCCACTCACAGCCCACAGGGGAAAGAATGATCATTTAATGCACACATAGGGCTGCACTGTGTGCTGCTACATGGTGCACATGATGTACCAGCAATCTTCTATAGCTTCCGTTGAAAAATCCATATAGCAACCGCCAGGCTATAAAACAAAGCAATTGGACCAATCATGTAAGCTGAAAGGAGCATGTACTTAGAAATACGTTGAGTTGCTTCTGTCTGTGGATACAGCTACAAAAAATCGGGCAAAAGATTCAGCTACAGTAAATTGGTTTGTTTCAGTTGAAATTTTGGGGACAGCACCATTTAGCACCACATGTAGTTGGAGCCCACTAAGTCTAGACACTATTGTCATTTCTGCAGCGGAAAGGGATTTTTCAAGCAAAGAATTAGAAAAAATGCATTAAGTCAAGTGGAAATTTTTTATTATAACTGCATGCTTCCAAATGCTGTTTGTTTGGGTTTTTTTGTTTTTGTTTTTGTTTTTTTTTTTTTTTTTTGTTTTTTGTTTTTTGTTTTTTGTTTTTTGTTTTTTTGTTTGTTCCCCCCCCCCCGAGGATAAAGGAAAAGTAATTCCCCAATATTTTTGTGTCAGGGTGATGAAGGGTTACTTGATTGGTTGCTTAGTGGCTAATCTTGGGAACTGTAAATAAAGGCTTGTTAAAAACAGAACCAATCCATCTTAGACCTATGAAAAACAACATAGGAAAATGCTTATTCTCATTTCAGTGTCTCTGTCTGTTTTGTACATTGCTTTTTTTATTAACCTGTCTCAAACAAAGTTTTTATTTAGATAAGCAACATACACCAGTCAAAAAGTGATCAAGAACATTTTCCTTTTTATTCAGTCAGTTCTTCCATCCATATGGAAGTACATATGAAGTACAAAAAATCTGTACTCCACAATCTATGTGGCTCTGCTGATAAATTTCCTGGAAGTTCTGTAGCTTGCTTTGCTTTGATTTTTTCTGCCTGTAAAGCTGTGATGACAGCCCTTTTCCGTACACTGTATCTCTAACAGTAGTGACAGGTGTTGCAGACTTCAGAATTTTGCAGCCCTCAAGGACAAGTAGTGAACTTCGGTGCAAAACTGGTTTCAAGTGTATGTGGTATTTACTCTGACACACTGATGAGTTCTTTATGCTATTTACTATAAACACTTTTAAAATGTGGTTTGTAAAAAAACGACCCACCATACAGATAAAAAACCAGAAGTTTCTCCAGATAAACATCTTCAAAACAAGTTGATAATTTGTATTCTGTAAAAAAAGCTAGTTGGTGTGTTCACAAAACTGGAAGTCCTGCTGGAAGCAGCATACTGGAGAAACACCAGTGCAAAGGTAAATGTGCTTCCACGCTTGTTTAAATTAGCATGGCTGTATGCTATGAAAAATGAAAATTTCATCATCTCCTACAACAGTTTTACTTTCCTTCTTGTTCATTTGTCATGCAAACAGAAAGCAGTTTTGCTTGACACAGCGTATTTTGCAGTGTCAGGCACATCTGCACTAAGGAGATGTTACAGTAGGGGTGTATTCAGTTTGAGCATTTTAGCCTTCAAGAGTAATGTGAAGAACCTTTTCTTCCAATGCTGATTTAACTGAGTTTGAACCTCTGTTACTCCAAGAGAAATTAACGTAAAATTTCCAACTTTTTCTGATCATTGGTATGAAGGCATCAACCAGATGAGTTTTCCTCTGAGGTAGCCTCAGCATAATTTACTGGAAATGAATGAAGTTATATCTGCAAAAAATATCCACCTGACAGCTGCAGAGTGGAAAATCAGTGCACCATCTACAAAAGACAGCTATTAAGGTGTTTCTGAAATTGGATATTTCAGTAACTGTTGCAAAATGAAATTTAATTAAACAATAAGATAACCTAGCAAAGGACATTAAAATAGCTGTGCCGCTTGCAGCTTGATAGAAGTGTAACTGGACTCACTAACACTTGAATAAAGAACCACAGTAGACTTCATTCAGAAAGGTCATAATTAAGTACCATGCAAATCTCAGTGTATTGGGTTTTTGTCAATATACTGATCAAAGTACAGATGTCTACTACTGAAATAATCTCCATTAATGAACCTGTGCTTATAGGGGAACTAGAGAAACCTTTCAAAGCATTAATGCAACAAGATATGATGCAATCTTAATATGGTGTGACAATCACCTGCATAGCAGAAATATTCTTGGGAGTCTGAAATCTTCCTATGGAAGAAATTTTCATTTGTGCTTTCCATAGTATTCATATAAGATATTCTGAGACTTTCACAGTAGACTATGTAGAGAAGGTGTCAAATGTATCTTGGACAGCTTGCTTGAATTTTCCTTGTTCCATTATTCATTTTTTTTGGCTTTCAGTTTGTGGTGGCAACCTTATTTCTGGGCAAAATATGAATTAATCCCACTCCCTAATTATTCCTACTAAATATTTTTCCATTTGGGGAAAATCATACCCCTACCAATATGATACCTCAGAGTCGACTAGATGACTTAATATTCCATCTTTCAGTTGCCTTTTTTATCTCTTCTACTTTTTTTGGTTTTTTACCTTACTTGGCTTTTCTGTGCCTTTGCTTTTATCTCAGAAAAATAATATTTTTCTTTTTTTTTAATTGTTATATTTTTTCTTTTTCTTTCTCTTCTGTTGTCTTTGTCCCAGCTGTTCTTACCAGATGCATTCATAATTTCCTTTTCTGTCTTTTATGGACTTTCTTAGGTCCACTGACTGTCTTAGGTTAAGTGGCACCAGACTCATAGCTAAGTCCCAATTCTGACTTCCATCTGGAACTGCCACTTTGTCATTTCACAATTCAGAGCACATGCCTCCATCTCTCAACTGAGGATGATGACTCTTATCATGAATTGTGTGGTTCAATCACTAATGTTTAAAAGACATGCAGACTTCTCTTCCGGATCATTAAATAACATTATTTAAGTTGCAGTTTCAATTTTACTATATAATTTCGTTCAGCATTGCTAGTTAATTTACTTTCCCAGTTTGATCTGGGTAACTGTTTTAGCAGATAGTGTCCCCTGCCCAATTTTGAATACTTTATTTGACATGAAAAGTGATGGAGTCACTGGACTGCAGATATCTGCATTCAGTAGTTTTTTGGTAGCTCTTTACCTGGGTTATTCCTTGTCTTGTGTATAAGATTAGTGCTATAGAAGGAAAAAAAAAAATCTGTCTGGTGCACCTGCTGGCCCAAAAATAGGAGCTGGTCTCAGCAGCACTTCCACTCTAGCATCGTTAGGTGTCATCCAAAGAAACAGGTCCAGCAGGAGTGCAAAAATGTCTATTGAGAAGAGCGGAGTCCAGCTACTGAGTGCAAACTATGAAACAGTGAGTTTCATTTTGTACAGGTTGCTACAGATCACGCAGCACTACTTGGCAGGAGAATGAACAAATGCTGAGTGATTACATTTTGCAAGGAAAAATAACCTGGTACTTCTCATTAACAAGTAACTCCATGTAACTGATGGTAGCATACAGTCTATGTTACCCTACCTTGGCCTCTTTCATATTCAGGTTGTGTTTTGCTTAACTGCATTTTCTTTTGTTAATATTCTGAACTTTTAAGACCAAAAAAGTAACTCCACTAATACCAGTATGTCAGAATTTATAAGAGCTTTGTTCAAACTGCCCATAAATGCCAACAATGACATAGAGTTTCCTTGAATCTAGAAGTGCTTAACTAGAGCTAATGTCTTTATTGAAGTCTCCTTAATAATAATATTTAGACTACTATTTACAAATAGGCCTACAATGGTCTCACCATCTTAATGACCTCAAAAAACCAAAGCCAACACACACATGCATGAAACTGCAGATTATCTGAAACTCATTAATGTGAATGACTCAAACATAATGTGAACCTCCTACCACCCAGTTGTTCCACCAGATGTCACTTCAATCACTTTCAGTAAATGTGCTTTAAATTTTTGGTTTTATTCTTTTTTTATATTTTATCAATGTATGCATTTTGTTTAATAAATTTACTCATGTACCTGGAGATAATGTACTTCCATTAGTTAACCAATGACATAGACCCAAAATGAGGTTCTACTGTACCAGAATCTCCCCAAGTATCAAGGTTTTGAATTAAGGGGCATCTATTCAAAAATCTCTTTGATGCCAGTTTAGCAAAACAGATTTCTGTTAGGAATTTGACTAAAGACATGTCTTTCACTCAGTCTAGTTTGTTAGTCTCTATCATAGTAAAACCATGGTAAAAAAGCTACAAACCTTTAACGCCGAAGCTTCCCTACATGTATTATAAAGATATATAGGCGAGCTCTTTTGTATATTCATC
>NW_010146174.1:4963-38707 GCF_000699245.1 Pterocles gutturalis
TTATGAATATAATTTATATGAAGCTGTATTTTGATTCAGTTGTTCTTTCAAGGCTCTAAGAACCCCTGACTCCTCTAAAAGCAGGCCTGAAATTACTCAGCCTGGTACAAACTGCTGTCCTGAAGACAAGTCGCTTGGCACATGACATCCTGACTTTCATAGTTTTTGATGCTCTAATTACACAGAAGTAGCTTGAAGTCTTTCTAATAATCCTACTGTATGTATAATTTTTAATGGGCTGCAGTGGTATAAACTATTTTGCTTTCTGTATTAGTGCAGAAACTTTGCAGTGGAGTTGCTTAAGACAAAATTTGGGAATAACTGCTGAAGAGCGAAGAATAAGAGAACATTGTTATGAGGAAATGAAGTTAACGTAGTCACAGATCTTAATCCAGTGGGCATCTTTTATTGTATTTGTTTTAAAGTTTTATATTGGGCTTCCTTGCTGTATTGAGCTACAATAATCCCTCTTTTTTTTTTTTGTGTGTGTGGGTGACTAGTTCAATTTTCAGTGTTACTTTTTTTGATATTAATTAGATGTTCCAGAAATCTTATCTCTGGAAGGAATTCTTTCTTAGTTAGAAAAGTAATTATTATTTGTGGGAAATGGAAAGAAGAAGAAAATTAGGTGACAGAAAGTTGCAAGAAAATAAAAATCCCTGTGAAAATGATGAATAGAAATTGCTTGGCTCTTTATCAGTTATGACTTGGTACTTTTCTCAAAGTCCACAGAGCTACGCCAATTATGCAACCACAATTTAGCAGATCAGCAGGCCAAAATTAAATAGCTATTTAATGATGTTTTAAATCAGTGTAAAAGTTATGTTTCCCCACCCTCCACCCGAAAAAAAGCCAGTTAGCTCATTGCTATGGTAACACAAAAAAGGATGTGTTTGTCTTAACTAATGGAATAATTTAAAAATCTATTTAATTAAAGAAAACCAAAAGTATGATTTCATATTAATTTAAGGAACAGACATACAAGTTAGCCTGGCATATGTCAACTCGACCATGATAATTGCTCATTCATGCACTCTTCAGACATGACAAATCATTAAGTCTCCACACTTAAACAAGATTAAAGTAAGTGGCACTACTTCCTTTTGCCACAGAAGATTGCCACAGCCTAGTTTTTCACTAGTGACTTCTTAAACAATCCAAACTTGACCAGGTGTCTGAGTCTTTGATAGTTTGAGACATAGTTCAAACTAAACTTAAATACTCTTTGTGTACACTTGAAACTTAATAGCATTTTTACTGTTATAACCTAATGGGAGCTTAAATCAAATTAAAATTAAAGCTTTAAAATTAAAGCAGAAGACCTGGTTTGGCCATACAGAACAAGAGCAACCTGTCAGTCTTCTGGTATGTGGAATGTTCCCAGTTCTAGTGGCACATAATTCAAGGGGGAAATGCTACACATACTTCAAGCTTCAGAAGAGGGGACTGGACCCTCATGAGCTTAATGGAACCTAAAATTGATTTATCAAACATGTTATTTTACAGGAGCCTCAATAGTGCAATTGGAAAACACCATTTTATTATCAAAACAGGAATCAAAAATCACCGAAGAAGTCACTAGGTCTTCCATTAACAATTATTTTCTTTTTTTACATGTAAATGTATTCTAAGTCTTGAGTGTCCCTGTAAGGAGTGTGCCTTAATATAACTTTTTGACTTCTTTTAATGTATTGTGATATATTGGAAAAAATTAAATACTTGCAGATTTTCCTTTTTTAGCAGCTACATGTTAGTGTTGGAAATGAGTGTCACCTGGCTCCATGAAATGAAGAGAGGTTTTTCTTTCAAAAGATCTGGAGTGATAAATACTTTCTGCTAGTTGAGTTAACAATACACTTCGAGTCATGAAAGTGAGGTTAGCAAATGCAGGAAGTTAATCATTACTCAGAGGCAGATATTTCCTAGGTAGGGCACAATATAATAAAAATTTTAGAAATCTTTCAATTATTTATGAATGAGGGACCATAGCTGATCATAACTTTAAAATCTTGCAGTGGGTTTGGTAAGGTGGCAAGGTTTTGATAGCAGGGGGTCTGCAGGGGTGGCTTCTGTGAGAAGACTCCATAAGCTTTCTCCATGTTGGACAGAGCCAGTTCCAGCCAGCTCCAAGTCAGACCCACTGCTTGCCAAAGCCGCATGGTAGCACCTCTGTGATTACATAATTAAGAAATGGTAAAAAATGCTGTGCAACAGCACCTGGGAGAGAGGAGTGAAAAAATGAGAGAAACAGCCCTGCAGACACCAAGGTCAATAAAGAAGGAGGGGAAGGAGGTGCTCCAGATGCTGGAGCAGGGATTCCCTTGGAGCCTGTGGTGAATGCTATGGTGATGAAGGTTGCCCCTCTGCAGCCCGTGGAGGTCCACAGCGGAGCAAACATCCACACTGCAGCCTGTGGAGGACCCCACACTGGATCAGGTGGCTGTGTATTGAAGGAAGATGTGACCGCGTGAAGGAGCCATGCTGGAGCAAGTTTTCTGACAGGACCTGTGACCCTGTGGGGAACCCACACTGGAGGAGTCTAGTCCTGAAGGACTGTACTGTGGAAAGGACCCATGCTGGAGCAATTCTTGAAGAACTGCAGCCTGTGGAAAGGACACATATTGGAAAAGTTAATGAAGGGCTGTGTTCTATGGGAGAGACCCCATGCTGGAGCAGGGGAAGACTGAGGAGGAAGGAGTGGCAGAGACCACAACTCCCATTCCCAATCCCCCTGTATCGCTCAGGGGGAGGGAGCAGAACAGTTAGGAGTGAAGTTGAGCCTGGGAAGAAGGGAGGGTTGGGGGGAAAGGTGGTTTTACGTTTGATCTTATTTCTCATTATCCTACTCTGATTCATTTGCAATAAATTAAATTAATTTTGCTAAGTTAAGTCTGTTTTGCCTGTGACAGTAGTTGGTAAGTCATCTCCTTGTCCTTATATTGCCCCATGAGCTTTTTGTCATATTTGTCTCCTCCTGTGCTGTTGAGAAGGAGGAGTGATAGAGCTGCTTGGTGGGCATCTAATGGCTAGCCAAAGTGAACCCACTACAAATGTAGTTATAAGTTTGCTATCCACAAAGGAACTAAAATCCAGTTGTAACAGGATACATGTTTACACAGACCTTTATTAAAGAGGGTCTCAAGTGGGCTTCAAGTGAACTTGTTGTGTCACCTCAAATTTTATTAAAGTCTCAACATTGGACTTACGCTGAGCTGTAAGAACTGTAACTAAGAGTATGAACATGCTGTAGGGGAGGTATTCAGAATGGCCATGCCCAGAGTGATAGTTCAGATGTGCCTGTTTGCCTCACTGCACACTCTAAAGACATGTATGTCTAAAACCAGTTAATTTACCTCATTCTCATTTTCATTGACTGACTCAATTTTTCATTATGTTTAATCAAATCAACAAGAACTAGGTAATTTATTTTGTAATTAATATAGCCTTCTTTTTAATATTGATGAACTTTCTATTTGGACAATTCAATCACTGATGCCTAAAAGAAATACAATGATTGCAGAAAATATATTTTTTTCCCCCGTTGACATGTTTTTGCATAATTGCCTTTTAAATGTATTCACAGTTTTCTCAGACAGCATATAGGAATGTATCTGTAACTGTAACAGTGGTCTAATTGATGTGGTAAGGTCTGTATTGCACTGTCTATCTCCTTAAAACAATAGAAAAATATTTTCATTATTACCTTTTTTGTCTTCCTCTGGCCTGACGTTGCCAGGCTATAACTAAGATCTGGGAAATGCCAGAGGAAGACCTTCCCAGAGGAAGCTGGTGCATCAGGAAATATCTGAACATGAAGGAAAATCACTTGTGACCCAAAACCAGTGGCCACGCAGAGGGCTGGATTAGATGGGCTCCTGGCATCCCTTACAGGAGCGATTTCACAGTCCCTCCTGCTCCACCTCCCCCCTCCACACAGAAAAGGTCTTCCTTTAGACAGTAAACCCTGAGTCTTTGGCCTCAGACATTGTTTTGTGGACATTCAGGTGTTGTAGCTTGAAAGCAAATTTACTTCCAATTGTTTAATATCATGCCAGTAATATTACTGTAGTTGAATAGCTATTAATAATGAGTAGTTTCCAACTTTTTCTTCAAAAAGAGGAATATGCAATTATAGTGACTCTGAACCTAGCCTTTGCGTCTACAGTTGGTCAAAACAGTAGATTACCCTCCCTTTCTTATGTTGTGTTCTTTATGCTGTCGTATCTAGCTTTTGTATAGAAGCTGGTGTCCCTGACTAGAGTTGTGCAAACTAGTGCAATTCCTTAAGCTTAAACTTTCTTGTGGATGCTGGCCACATTTGCACTGCCTGGGGTCCCCAAACAGGAGGATCACTATTGACTAGTGCCTCTGAGGCACTGACTGTCTCATGCACCTGCTTTTTTTTTCCAAGGTAATATAAAAACCATTAATAATTTAGCACACAAGAAATACCTCAGTAAATTAATTCCCAGTGGTAGGAAACAGATTCCACAACTACTGATGCTGTATTTAGTATTCCATACTCAAAATTTCTGAGTATATTGTAGCTTGTTCCATCACCATCATGACTGAAGATGGAGGAATTCGCATTCTCATTCAGCCTCTAGATCTCTAACGGGTTTCATTTTTGCCATTAGCAATTTGAAACCTTCAGTTGTTCCCAGCCACATCTCATTATTGTCCACTATACTGATGCAGTTACTGAGTACCAACTATATTTACTTTCTTAGCTCTCATACAAAATGAGGCAGAAACATTAATCAAAGCTCCAGGGTATTCAGCAGGTAAGTTTCCAGTCAAAGAAAAAATCCATCCTTTTACATCATTGTAAGTGGCTCATAATTTATGTCAAGGGAGAAGTAATAGGAGCACCAGGCAGCAATTTCCTTCCAGTGGTCCGTGCAAAGGGAAGATACATTATTTGTTTAGCTGTCTAGTGACAGGTGTGGGTGCCTCACTTACCGTCCCTACAAAAGGCACCTAAACAGAAAGGGATTGTGGAGATTCAGTGTTCTTAGATCTTCAGTATGATTTTAAGCTTTGTAATTACTGGAATACATTATATTAGATTATTCATAATTTTTTTTTTTAAACCTGCAACTTATAACATGGTCTGGATAATGAAATTTACCTTTTAATTTTGTCAAAGAATGTCAGAGAAGGAGGTTCACTTTGCTAAGAAATTATATTTTCAGTCCTTCCTTTTTGTTTTCCTCTTCCTTCGCTGTTTAGCTTTGCTGCTGAAGATGTCTGCTGAGGCAACTTTTAAAATTCTTTAATTTAACTGTAAGGGGCAGTTTTGCAAGCATAAATGTACAATATTTTTTCCACATCAGCTCTTCACATCATTCTTGCAGACAGGTGATTGTTTAAAGACTGTTCTTTCAAATCTGATGCTCTAGCCATCCTGATATAATTCTGTAGTACTACAGCTTGCTGGTAGTTTTCAGCAGTAGTAGTTTTTTCATCATCATTGTTAATTAGTGAAGGAGTCCAGGAAGGGCTTTGCAAACAATTGCTTTCTTTTAAACTGTTACTTGTCAAAGAAATGTAACTAAAGAAAGGAATTACATTTTTAAATAGATGGAGATCTGTTAGGTAAACAAAGCAGATTATTTTAAAGATTATTCACTCTGCTTCCAACACTAGGAATAGATTTTTAAGAATTTTGTGAAAGTTAAAAATTTGAATTTTTCAGAAACATATCAGAATTCCAGGAATCTTGTGAATCTGAAGCAGAGCCTCCCTCCTCCTATTAAAAATAACAGCTTTAAGTCCCTACTCAAACAGATGGTGAAGGGAAGGTACAGATTTTTTTCCGTCCTCATTTTGACCAGATATTTCTTCCTATTGACTGAAGTGCCATTTAAAATTAAAAGTTAAGGCCCTTAGAGATTAAATTTTTACAATGGAAAAATGTTCTCATAAAAAAATTGCTCTTTAGTTATTGTTCTTGGTTGTCACTTGGATTGAGGGACAGATTCTCTGCCGTCTTCTACTCTCAGCCTTGGTGACAGGAAAAGTCTCCAACTATAATACACTTGCTTATACCACCTCTGAGAGCAGCAGAGTCCCTCTGACAACCGGCATTTACATGGCTTTGGTGAAACACCTGAGCCTGGAGGTGAGGAGCAGAGGTGACACGGTCAGCTGGGAGGAAAACTTTTGTCTTCTCCTACACGTACCTGCTCCAATGAGCGGGCAATTGTTTAGAGAGGGAGAGTAATTTTCCTGACTTTCGCTGGTTCTCTCTTTGTCCTTCTTTACCATGCCAGAGTTACAATGAAATAGAAACTTCTGCCTTGGAGATGTAATAGCATTAATTCATTAAAGCTTCATCTTTTTGAACTTGAGAGACAGGGTGTAACGGACTATTTATGCAGTTTTACAAGAAAACTGAACTGCCTGTTGAGGTTCCGATGAGGCAAGGCCTTGTGATGTCTCAAAGTGTTCTGGTTGTAGACTCCTAGTCGTATCCCTTGCCGATAAGAAGAAGCGAAGAATGCACCAGAGGCTTTACTCCCTTCACTAACAAAGGACCTAGTCTTGCTCTTACAACAAAGTAGCAAACCCTTGCTGAGTAAGGCCGCTGCCTCTATCTTGAAGGTGCCTAGAAGGCCGAAGTTAATCTAATACAGGGTCTGCACGACCTCCAACTCAATTGGTTGCAAGGGTTAATGCTACCCTTCCCCCTCTTGCAGGTGCGCAGAAAGGCGGTTCTCCCCATGCTAATTAAGGAGACACCCCTCTCTGCTTCCTATGCTGATTTAGGAGACACCTCCATCGCTTCCTGTGCTAATTGAAAAAAGTTAAGTGGAGACCTGAGAACTTTTGTCTATAAAAGTGAATACATAAAGAGAAGGCACTTGTGCGCACCACCTGAGGACTTCTGAGATGCTGACAGATTGATCGAGCAACGCTCCCCCCCAAGATGTTGACACTCATCTCCAAGGATCCAAAGAGTGCTTTTCTCTCTCTTCTCTCCTTTTCCTTTCTTTTTCTCTTCAAGCATCTCTTGATCTCTCTCTCTCTGGCACATATGGAAACACCTTATAAGTTTTATGCCAGCACATAGCAGGTTTTCCATAGGTTGTTCATTTTAATACTGAAAAGTGATTGCAAGTTTTGTGAGCGGTTGCGGGTTAAGCGATTACAAGTTTTACGAGTGTTTCCAAGTTTCTCAGTATTGTTGGAGATTATGCTGTTGTTATCACATTGCTGTAAGTTTTGGTGTTGCTGGTGGTTGGTAGTGTTGTCATGAATTGTCTTTACCAAGTAATTTGTTTTCTTTTATAATTCTGTTATATGTCACATTTTATACCCCACATTTCCATTTTCCCGTAAACAGTTATATACATTAAACTTATAAGCCAGCACTCAATTCTTTGGTGTCGTCTCACCTTAATTTGCCCCAAGGGAATATACAGAACCTCCATGAACCCCACTGATCCCACCCAGGGTGGTTTTATGAGCTGGGTCTCGACACAGGGTCACTTCTCTACTTCACATACAGCAAAATTTTCTGAAGGAATTGTGTGTATGGGTTTGCTCTAACACGGTATCAGTCACACATGAGCAAGAGTATTTGAGTTCTGCATTGCTTTTGCATTCCTTAGGCTTTGTCAGAAGATCAGCATTTTGTTGGCTGACCTTTTTGTTTCTCTCTTGTTTAGCCTCATTAACCTTTGAGGAATGAGGTCGATGGGACAGCAGGCAATCAAATCACAGAAAACCTGAGAAGGTCACTGTAATGGGGTGTGCAGCTGGACTTCACATAATAAAAGGGTTTGCATTTCCTTTCCTTGCTGTCACACTTTTCTATTCAGTACTTCTTAAGGGGTGAAGCCCAACACGTTAGTTAAGTCTGTGCTGGTCCTTCGGGAGCACTGCCCATCTCTTGAGCACACAGGGTCTTTCCTGTGACATCCAAATACTCGTCAGCTCTCTTCCCCATATTTTTGTATCAATGGGAAGGTATTTTGGGCACGCAAGCCAGAAAAAAAATTGCAATTTTCTCTGATAGACCCTCCACTCTGGACAGTGTTGGGAACCAGAGGTGCGCAGTATTGCACATAGCATTGGAAACCTATCTAGTCACTGCTTTTTTTCTCTACAGATTGAGGAATTATCAAGTTATAATTTGCAGCACATCCTAAAAGGTTCTTATGGGGATCATGACCCTTTGCAAGACTGGACAAGTCTCCTTGTCTCCAGTGGTCTGAGAAGATTCCTATTGACAGGTTTTTATCATTTGGACCATCTGGGGGTTCAATTTAGTTTTATTTGGGTCAGATCCTTAACTCTGATCTCTATGTGGGTAATCTGTCAAAACATAACAAAATCAGGAGGTACTTTGATCAAATATTTTTTTAAAAATTGTGGAGGTAAGGAAGAGCTTGTGAGCAATAGCATGTAAGAGGAAAATCATGAGCACAATAATGAGAAAAGAACGATTTGATGTTTTTTTTGTTTCTTGTGCTGCTCCTTTAGGAGCACTTCTCATCTCCTGTGGCATGTGTTCTGGATAACACAGAGGCACAGAGCTGGTGTAATCAAAGTTGTCACACCAAAATCAGGAAGGTTGGGTGAATCAGAAATAACTGTGCACGAAGTGGGGAAGATGCAGAAGTTGCTGTGTGGTGACTTTGCATATGTGGTTGGTTTTAGCACCAGCAGACAGAATTTTAAGACTGAGCACTCTAAACCAAAACTAAACCAAAACAACAAAGCAACCCCACAAACATATTCATCACTGATATTTATTCCCATAGATCTGCTTTTCTGGAAGAGGAGAGAATGATCTAAAAATTTAGCATTTGTGGAAAATGTCAGTTTGACAGTTAGAAATGGAGCTTGTCCAAGGAAATGTTGTACCACTTTAAATAGATTGGTTTCCCCTTGTGGATACTCCTCTTTCAAAAATCGTACTTTTTAGAATTAAAAGTGAAAAACATATCAGCAAATTTTTTTATGCCAGTTTAACTGTTTCAGTATCAAATAAGACCTTTAATTATTCCAGCACAGCTTTCTTACTAGAGCAGGGCAGACAATCTGCAAACAATTGTGCTGGTGGAAGACACTGGTGCCCTCTTTATTCCCTGCACTTGGCTAGTGGTTACCACCCCACAGCTCACCTGATAGAAGGGACCGTATGGAGAGTTCCCCCTATAGACCAGGCAGAGACAGGTTTAAGTAGACTGGAGTTACTAGGGGGGAGTCCCCTCCACAGACAGAGATGAAGACAGCAACACCCACCCAGCTGTCAGTGACAAGCAGCTGAGAATCATGTCTTCATTGTGCATCTAGATCTGCAAAGGATACTTGACCTGGCCTAGGGCAACAAATAAATGAGTGTAAAAAAAATCCTGAAATACTTGCTCAAAGTATATGGCTGTGGTAGAAATTTCCAGCAGTTTGAACTAGTGGATAGTCAATAAGTTATCACATTTAACTTGCACAATTGAACCATCTAACATTGTTCATTAATGCTTGTTCCTGGGTATGTTTTGTGATCATCTACACAATGCCTCATTTTAAGTACATGTAGGCAGATGTAGTCCAGTGTCATTTAAGAAGTCTAGAAGCTAATTTATCACACCCTAATATGACTGATAAAGTGGACAATGGTTAGGGCTGCATTTTGCAGAATAGTGAAAAGTAGGAAAATTCCACTGCACTGCTGGTAACCTTTTTGTTTCAGAAAGAAAGAGAAGAAAAAGACTTGTGTTTGTTTAAAACAGACACCTAGAAATCCTAACGATTTCTTGTTGCCGTGTGTAGGTCCTTGCCTATGACAGGGTGGTCGCAGTCTTGGATGAGAGCCAGCATCTTCCTGAAGTTTTAAAATGTAGCAAAAGACAAAAAAAGTATACCTTCACATGCAGGGAATCATTATTTTTTTAAATGCCTTTGAAATGTCTTTTTTGGTAGTAAAAATGAAAAAAACCAAAAAAACAAGGGTCTTTTTTTGTGCACGATTTATATATTAAAACAGGAAACATGCTGTTGTTAATATTGCTTATGCAGGGCTTGAATAAAGCTTGCAGTTTTAAGAACACAACATTGTGTGGGTACAGAAAGCTGTATTATTCATCCGGTGGAAGTATGCATGCTAGGTCAGAAAAATAAGCTGTGATAGGGCTGTTCACCTATCTCACTTGAGCATTTTCTCTGACATGAGTGACACTGCTTCCACGTATAAGATAAGCAGGATTTGGTGCTCTGAAGTTGCGCTCTGACTATTATATTGTACATTGCTGTATCTTGCATTTTCTGCTTATAGAGAATTATATAGCAGGGTAAAAGTGGGCTATAGTGACGTCAGTCCACAGTCTGAGAACTCAGTGGCATTACTCATGTCCTCTGAGTTAAGTACATGCTTTACTAGATCCAGGGTGGAAATTGTGAGAGTCTCTGGATGAGACGTTATCCTCATTGAAAATCTTCCTTTCTTTCTTTAAAAAAGATCCCTACAATTCTAATCAAGGAATGGAAAAATCTAAGAAATATCATTTCTTAGGCTGTTTATTTCAAAGCCAAGCGTGTCTGAGCTTTATAGGGAGAGAAGCTGGTTTTTATAGACTGTGTGATTTAGTATCACTGAGACTGAAGCAGGTTGTTAGGGAGAAGATGAAGCAAGCACGAGGTACTGAGCCCTCTTCTTGCAGCAGCATTGTCATAACCAATGGCAGCATCTGTACTGTCAGCACTGAAATAAGTGTGTGAATAAGGTGGTGACCCAAGCAAAATTAGCCCTTTCTGCTCCAGTAAATACACAAGGATGTAACTGTCTGGCAACCAAGCAAAGAAAATAGTGTTTTTCATTGCTTCATTTTCTAGTTTCTGTTTATGTGTACATGGCATGCCTGAGAGAGCTCTAAGCCCTAGGAAGTGGCAAAAGAGCTTCCTCCAAATTGAAAGAAGAGAGGAGAGTGGGGAACCAGAACAGCTTGTTCTATCTACATTTAGAATTTGCTAAACTGAGAAGATTTGAGTAGCAAAGATAATACTTGTGTGTCACTTGCTTTATTGTTTCTGTCTTCCATTTGGATTTGTCATCTAGTGATGGTATTCTGTGACTTCACTCAAAACACTTTTGTGCTACCTATACGACCATTCTGGATTTGAATAATTTGCTGATTTGAATCCTTCACAATCTGAATCACATCTGATCAGGAACCATGGTGCCTACAGCAGACCCAGACAAAAACAACAGGGCTACAGCCATCTCTGCGACTGTCCCTTGCTACAGAGAAGATGGGGTCCAGCCTCTTTAGCTCTCCTAGTAAGCTTATGCCTCTAACATTTAAGGACACTCTGGTTTGCATACTTGCACAGAGAGCATACTATCCTGAGACATAACTGTTCGGGGAAATAATGAAACAATATCAAGAAAGGCAAAGGCCATGTTTCCTGGGCTCAGCCAGATCTGTTAAAATACTTGGTTTGTTGGTGTCCCTCATATCCTGTGAATTGCAGTGCTCTCTCCTGTGTGCCACATAGGAATGTGCATCCCACCTGCAAGGCGCATTTCAAACAGTTTTGTGAAGCTGTTCGGCTTTTCCTGCCTTTTTGAGCTCTTCCTACTCCAAAGATGAAAGTGTCTTCCTGGACTATGAAGCAGTCCATGCTGGCAGAAGAGTGCACAAGGCAAAGATTATGCTGCCTTCTGTAAGACAAAAAGAGATGTGACTTTCACTTACTTACTGGTGGAGATGAAGAGCTACTCTGATCTTCAAAGCTGAAAAATATAAGAGGAAAAGAAGGAGAAAGGTTGTATAGTGCTGTTATTCAGCACTGTTTGGGGACACCTCAGACTTCCTGAAAAGATCCCTTCAGACACAACAGTATGAGGGAGACCAGAGGCAAGAGGGACACATGAAACATTAAGTCCAGCAGTTGAAAAAAATAATCAGAAATGGTGTTGGCATTCTTTTGGAGGAAAAAGCCCACCCAATTTGTAAAATATCTACATAATGTCTATCAGTAGCTGTACTTCAGTGTCAGCATCTTACTTATTTTCAGGGTATATTTCCACTACAGAAAGTAGCCTTTCTCCGTTTCTCTGTTCATCACAGACTTGAAGCTAAACACCTGCCTTCCAGGGTCAAACAGTGTATTCACCATCCTCAAACACAATGCCCTATGGTATGTTGGTGCTTTAGTCTTGTCTCTTTACTTCTCCCTACATCTCCTTTGCTCCCATAAACATGTGAGATACCTGGTGAAACAGACAGTACAGGGCATTTGGATGTTGGGTTGTTTCAGTAGTGTGACTACTCCTTTCCCTAAAGTGTTTCTGAGTTAAATCTGTGCATCTTCTGTGCAGCATGCTCCAACCATCTCATTTCAAGACTCATCTCTGAAAAATGAATTGGGCAAACAAATATTCTCTATTCTTTTTTTTCCTAATGAAAATAATTGAAACAACAACATAAAAATTAAATTATTTCAAAGCTTAGAGAGTCAGGCGAGCATATTCTCATTGTCCTCATTTGAATAATTTTCTTTGTAGGTAGATAATTACAATGATGGCACTTTTATATCTGAAAGACAGCACTTAGGGACAGAGATAATCAGTGGCTGATTCTTTCCTATCCTGCTCAGACAGGAATACATGCTCTTTGTTTCCACAGTTAAACAGGCAGCGATAACAAAAGTATCATATTGAGAAGTTGTTTTCTGTTTTAGAAGCTCAGGGCAAGACACATATTCAGACAGCTGAAGTGATGCCTGTCATTGCAAAGGTCTGTTCATCCCACCTAGCTTGAGGTTTCTAATTAAAGTGAGCCGTTTTTCTTTGATTACTAAAAAATCACTGGGGAGAATATAAGGGGATCTTAACTTCCCTCTGAAGGAGCCTACCTGCCCTGTGACTTCACATTGACTACCTTCCTTACTAGAGTTGCTAAATTAGATTCCTCGTGTTAGGTAAAGTGAGTGTTGTTGATGTGATTTAAATCAGATTTGGTATGAATAAGGTAGTAAATGTGTGAAATGAGATGGCAGCAAGATCCTATGTTGTGAACTATGGAGCTATTCAAAGTTACAAGACATCGTGTATTTTGTCATGCTGCTCCCCCCACCCCCCCAACAAAACAAAGTATGGGAACCGGCATACCTTGTGCTATTACCTTCAGAATATAAACTCTCCACCTTAAAAAAACTTACAGAAAATTGTTTCAGATTTACTGATAGTACACCACTCACTGAGGGAGACGGTTCAGACACGTTGAACACCTGTGTACAGTTCTCTGCTTTTTGAGGGTACTGAAACTTTTGAGAACTGGTTGATGATAGGGCTTCCTGAATAGACAGAGCAAACATATGATTTTGTACAGCTTTCTGAAAATTTAGGGTATGGAAAAAAAAGTGGCAGGTCTTCAGAAATACTTTTATGCTTTTTGCTTTCATCTTTTACTATTTTTAATACATATTTATTTCCCTTTAATTACCATGTCAGATGAATTTGAGACTTTTCTTTCATTTCTAACCATAGTTTTCCAGTCCTTGCTTTTCAGGTGTTCTCTCTTTCAGCAGAGGACTGTTTTCACTGAGGCAGACACTTATCACACAGCTAAGAAGCACTATAAGAACATGGTTAGGAACAAGGCAAAGTTGAGGAGGTAGTTCCCAAATACACGGTCCCAGCTTTCAACAGCCTATAGTTCAGAGATTAATCTAGTTGTCATTACTTGTGTTTCACAGTTCCTTGAGGGATTTCTATTCAAGGAATGGGTCCAGTCACTTCTGAAGCCAAGCATTCTCAGCATCTTGGGACAATGAATTCCACAGTTCTTTGATTTATGTGGAAAAAGTATTCTATTTTTTATTCTGAATTGCAACCTGCTACTTGCGTTTGATGTTTTCTACTTTTTGTATAATGAGAAATGATAAATTACTGTTCCTTATTTCCCTTCAGTCATGTTTTGAAAAAGTTTTATCATATTGTTTTTACAAAGTTTTATCATATTTCCCAACAGACAATTTTTTTCTTCAGAGAGTCCAAATCTATTGGGTTAGCTTTTCAGTGTGAACTACTACTTCTGCTTCCGTTGCCTTTCTTTGCAGCTATTCTAGTTCTACTCTAGACTTTTGATGACAGAAGTGGAACACCCATTTAAGACATACTGTGGATTTATTCTGTTTATAGGGATAATTTTGCTATGTTCAATAATAATTTCTTGCTTGTAAGAATCCCGTGGGATGTGGCCCTGAAGAAGAGTCCAGGAGAGCTGTCTGATTTTCAAGGATCGTCTCCTCCAGGCTCGAGACTGACCCATGCCAAAGTGCAGGAAGTCAGATAAAGGCAACAGGAGGCCTGTAAGCAGGAGAAAAGAACTGCTGACCAAAATCAGATGTGAAAAGGATGCATGCAAGAGTTGGAAGCAGGAACAGGTGTCCTGGAAAGAGCAGAGAGATACTGTCTGAGTATGCAGGAATGGGATTAGGGAAGCCAAGACATATCTGATGTTGAGCCCGGAGACAGGCATGAAAGACAACAGGAAGGGCTTCTGCAGGTACATCATCTGCAAAAGGAAGACTAGGGAAAATGTGGGCTCACTGCTGAATGGGTCAGGGTACCTGGTAACAAAGGGCACAGAAAAGGCTCACCTCCTTCACCTTCATCTTTACTACTGTCCTGGGTTCAGCTGAGACAGAGTTAACTTTCTTCATGGTAGCTAGTAAGAGGCTTTGTTTTGGATTTGTGCTAAGAAGAAAGCTGATAGCAGTGATGTTTATAGTTTTTACCAGGACATTCAAGATCTCTTCAGCTTCTCTGTAGTGCCCATACCTGCAGGTGCAGGGAAAGCTGTGAGGCAACACAGCCCAACTGCTAGCCTGGGATTTGAACTTAGGTTCAGGACTGAGACCCAAGGTGGCCAATAGTCTGTTCCATAACATATACATCATGCCCAGCATATAGGTGAGAGCCCTCTGGAAGCATGTCCCTTTTTGTTCTGGATCCCTTTTTGCTTCGGGTCAGCTCTCCTTCCAGGTCAGTTCTGTCGGGGTTGTCCCTCTCTCTGTGTTGCCTCCTTCCCACAGCCAGATCTCGGTCCGGGACACTCAGGCTCTTATCTCCATTCTGTGAGTGCGGTTTTGGGACTCTCCCTGCTTTGGGATCATTAGCCGGGAGTGGGCTGAGCCTTGGTCAGTGTGTGGTGAGCAGTATCAGTGTGTATCACTCATTTGTATTTATTATTTCCAATATTATCATAGTTTAGTTATTAAATTGTTCTTATCTCAACCCACAAGTATTTTTTTTCCCTTTACTCCTTTAATTCTATCCCCCATCCCTGTGAGGGGGAGTGAGAGAGCAGTTGTGTGGGGTTGGCTCCCAGCCAAGGGTAAACCCATTACAACTAGTAAGGTCTTCAGGAGTCTCAAGTCCCTGAGACCAGTGAAAAAGTTCAGAGAAAGGAAGTTTCACCCTTCATAGGGGACGATCAGGTTAGGAGATGTTTAAACAAACTGGACATGCTCCAGTCCATGGGACCTGATGAGATGCACCCCCAAGTGTTGAGGGAGCTGACTGATGCCACTGGGAGGCCACTCTTGATCATCTTTCAAAGGTCGTGGTGACTGGGGAAGTTTTCTGAAGACTGGAAGAAAACACCATCACCAAGTTTATTGATGATACAAAATTGGGAGGTGTGGCTTATACACCAGAATGTTGTACTGCCATTTGAAGTGATTTTTGCAAGCTGCAGAAAAGGCTAAGCAGGAAACTCATGAAGCTCAACAAATGGAAATGCCAAGTCCTGTACCTGGAGAGGAATAACCCCATGCAGTACTACAGTCTGGGGCCAACCATCTGGAAAGCAGCTTCACAGGGAATGCTCTGGGAATGCTGGTGGACAAGAAGTTGGGCATAAGTCAGCTATGCACCCTTGCAACAAAGAAGACCATCAGCTTCCTGGGCTGTGTTAGGAAGAGCATTACCAGCAGGTGGTGGGAGATGATCCTTCCCCTCAGTTCAGCCCTGGTGAGACACATCTGGAGGGAGTGCTGTGTCCACTGCTGGGGTCCCCAGACAAGCAAGACGTGGATACACTGGAGTTCATGTAAAAAAGTAAAAGTTTTTCCTGTGAGGGTGAGAGAACAAGGTACAGGTTGCCCAGAGAGGTGTGGAGTCTCCATCCTTGGAGACACTCAAAACTTCACTGGGCATTGTTGTAAGCAACCAGCTTCTGTTGTCCTGCATTGAGCAGGGGGTTGGACTACCTCTGAATGGTCTCCAGAGAATCCCTCCAACCTCAGTGATTCTTTGTGTCTATGTTTCTGTGATTGTTAATTTCTACCAGTTTCCCCAGTGCAGATGTCAGAAACAGTTGTCAATATTTTACCATCAGAGCCTTTCAAAAATGAATTGCTTTTTTGCTATGTTTCATTCAGTTGGTACTAACACAATTTTAAGGAATATAGTTTAGTAGTACAGTTAATACCACTGAGAATTTATTTTTTGTTTTTTTTTCAGAACTTTTTCTGATATTATAATTTTGTTCTTTCATTTTCTGCATGTTTCTAAACCCTCTTCTACTGAGACAGATTATGAGAGACAGATTCTTCAGTTTATTCAAAGTTAAGAAAGTTTCAGTCACGAGAGCTTTTCTAATATCTCTACAGTGACTACAGGTATAAATGATTTGAAGACCTCTCTTCTTTAAGAACTTCTTTAATACTTTCATTTTCTGGCCCCGCAGACTGTTCATCGCCTGTTTTGCAATACTTATTACACATTTATTATATACCTTTATGTCACTAGCTCCTATATGTTCAATTAGGTACTACAGTCCATAAACTACTACGTGTTTAAAAGTAGACATCAGCTGTGCATCATATTTATTCATACTTGGAAAAAATACTCTTTATCCAAAACTATGTTTTAGGGATATGAAAAAGTACCATTTTTTTCCATCTCTCTGTATAGTGTTCAGAATTTATAGATAATGACTTTGACCTCACCAGGACCTTTTCAGGTAATAGATAACCAGAATGATGTGTATGCCTTGAGAAGACTGTATGGGGTCAAGAAGTTCAATTTCCAAAAGGTCTTTAGGGGATAAAGCCAAAGTTTTTTAAGCACATCGCTAGACAGCAGTGCAGTGATATTGAATTTTAATGACTGCAGCTGCAACTGTTGGATGGTCCCTGTCTTAGCTTATAGCTATGAAATATGTTCTAAGTTGCCTTATCTTCTTCAGGTCTGTTGTAGGTCATTAGGACTCCTTTGTGTACACTATTATTTTTAGTAGCTGGTCAATGTAACTTCACCAGAGTTCTCATTCTTTGAAAAATACCTTTTCTTTTTATATGCATACATATTTGTTTGTGGATATGTTTGCATTATTGGATGCATTTATATTTATATACTCATAGGCATTACTTCTTGGAACCGTTATGGTATACATATGTCAAAACTGAGAACTGAATCAATATTTCATTAAGAAATTTAATTTTGAGATTTTTGAGATGTATTTTTCCTCCAATACAGTGACCAATAAAGAAGGAAGACAACATGAAATAATGAAACACAACACATTTTTAGTCAGTATTGGACCAAACTAGAAAAAGCAACTGTGCCTACAGGTGTGCAAAATGACCTGGATGGAGAAATTTTTGGCCCTTATAAATTTCTGTGAGTACCAAATAAAGATACAGTCTACTAGAAACATATTTACACAACAGATATATTAACAACATCAGTATTTCTTTTGATAGTGTTTGCCAGAAGTTCATTTGTTCATAAACATCAGTGTATGTTTTTTGTCAGTTCAAAGATGGAGACGTTAATTCCTGGGGGATATTATCTGATTTAAAAGAGCATATTTTGTTTATTTTTTTTAATTTCATGTGGAATATAGATAATGCACTATATGAATTCAGACTCATTGTCTATATTACTGCCCATAAGATAAATCTGCCACTGCAAAAGGGTTTTGTCTCCAAGACAGAGAAGGTTTTGTTCTCCAAGTAGCTCCATATGCTAGCCAAAATCAAAGACTGTGGAAAAAAGGACTGTTTGGAAAAGGATGTGAAGTCATACAAGCTGCTGAGCAACACCGTGCTTTAGAACTTCAATCTTTTTGTCCCATAAATTCAGAGAGTCACTGCCAACTACTGCCAGTCTTTGCCAATATCCAGGTGTAGCTCCACCTTTTCGTGAGACAGCAAGAACTCTGAAGTTGGCTAAAGCAGGAATTTTGTTTCAGAGAAGCAGGCCAATTTCAGAGTATGCTACATTGTTGATACACAATTTTTACCAAAATAATGTTTTATATTAAAATCTAAAATCCAATTATTTTATTCCTAAGAATGAGAATGAGTCTTGAAATAGGAAAGTGTTCTGAGGACAGCTATGTTGTCCCTCTGCATTAGTATATGGGAAACGAGTTCCATGAAACATGCCTCTTAAATGTACTGACCTTTACAGAGCAGAATCAATACACCAAACTCTAAAGGAAAGAGACCAGAGGTAACTGCACAGATAAAGAACAACTGAAATACGTTCTTGACAACATATCCCACTAAGCAGAGTGTATTATGAAGATTTTCTTCCACATTACTTTGGGACAGTAACTCTACAGACCCACTATTGACCACTCTGTATACCAGGCTTCAGATCAGCACTGCCCTCATTCAGCATGAACTGTGACTCAACTCTGGGTTAATTTGAATAGGTTTATGGACAACAGTCTTGTCTATAAACCAGCAAATGTCATTGGAATCAAATAGTCCAATAAAAACAGAAGTGCTCCAACTGAGCAGAAGTGAAAAGGGTTATACAAAATTCCTGATATGCCTGGAATTCTGGAATTATAGAAAGGATCAAAATTAGCAGAGATAATTTGTGACTTTATTATTGACTGAAAATGATTGATAGTTCTATATTTTTGGAGGATATAGGGAGCGCGTTTTCTGCTTGTTTGGCAAGCTGTTCTCAGAATGGAATTTAATCTGTAATAAACCAGCTTTTTATTTCCCACTCTTCAAAGTTATGTTTTTCTTTACATAGAAACTGCTGTTTAACTTTACTATGAATACTTAAAAAAATCCAGAATGAATTTGGCCAATGGTTAGTCCTTTGTATAAAAAAATAGTCTTCTAATGAGGTCAGCTTTGGTCACAATGATTTGTTAGAAGCAACAGACCATGTTCCAGTTCATCAAAACTTCATTATACTCCAGTTTCTAAAAGTGACAAGAAAAAATTATGTTGTAATCTAAGATGTCAAGGAAATAATGTATCCAAACAGTTTATGTACTTCTTAACACCTTAGTGCAGTGGTGATGTGCTCTGCTGCAAGTTCCTTTTTATTACATCTGACAAGACATTAGATCAAACTTTTGCAACAGGAATAATCCATAGTTAAGAACATAGTCCCGTTATCTTTGTCAGAGACAGTGAAAGCTGTTTTATAATTCAGAGCTTCTTTAGGTTCTTGGGGATGTGTGGCATCTGCCTCCTTCGTGGCTGTTCAGAGTTGTGGAAGGATAAAAAAGGAGGGAGTCTTGAAAAAAGTTCATAATGTCATCTCTTGCAAGGTCTGTATGACAGAAGAGGGCAATGTACACTCCACAGCACATATCACCCTGAATGTTCTCAAGATCCTTTTGGATTTTGTCTGTACTTTCTGCTGAGATTAGTCAGGAGGCTTTCAGGCTTGCAGTTCCAGCTGTGTTTTGTGTTTAAATCCTGCTTATGTCCTTGGTATGTCAGTCTTCTTTTAGGTCTGGCCCTCAGGTACTAAAATGATTATCACTAGGAGTGAAAAAAATGCCTCAAAAGGGACGAGCTGTATTCCAGTGTGCAAACTAGGGGATGCAGGAAAACTGAAATCTCCCTGTTTCCTATACACTGTATTATTTGAGCATTTTTATTATACCTGAGCCTTGGTTTTCTGCTCCAAAGCAGGCTCTGAAGTGATCATTAATGTTCCCTAGGTATAACCTTAGCATTCTGATGAAACTCTGTCTCAGACAATTGCGTTCTGCCTTCCCAAATTCCCTGTACCATTTCAGCTAGATATGAGATTCTTTTCTCACTACCTGTTCTTAGTTGTTATGAGCAATTGCTGTCTAGAGGCAATGCTGCGGTGGGTTAGCAATCTACTTACATAGTCTCTCCTTCATTTATTTCCCAAGGGAATGTTGATTCTTAATTTAATGTTTTAAAGCACCGTAGCAGCAATGGTAGTAAACATTGGACAAAGCATTGTTTTCTTCGCTATTTCAATGGTTTTGATACTTTGATAAAAGGTGCATAAAATAGTATAGATTTTTTAAAAGTAAGAAGATGTCTGCTAAATATAATGGTAATAAATGGTAATTTGATGAGAATTGTAAGTCAAATGTAAATCAGTCCTATTTCTCTGTTTCCTGGTCGTAGAAGAGTTGCCTTGCTCCATGAGGCAGAAAGAGAGAGATGATCAAGTGAATGTATATGACTGCAGGAAGAAAGAGGAAATGAGGGTTGTACATAAAGCAAAATAACTAAACTAAGTGCTATTTCCTTTCCTTTTCTGGAACACAGTGTGAAACATACAGTTGAATGACAGAATGATAATTTTGCTGTTATTATACCTTCTTGATCAAATTAATTAACTTGTTCAACCAAAATAAAAATGTTTTCTTTGGATGCAACATGGAATTTGTTTTAGTGGAATGCTAATCAAATATAGCAGCAAGGGAACAATTTATTTCTTGTTGAATTATGAACTTCCCTGTGCTCCAGCAAAGGATAATAAAAATCTTTGGACATATCCCACATGCAATAACATAACTTTTTTATTCAGAGAAACTCCATTAATATCTTTTATATATAAGGAAAATAATTTGCTTGCTTGCATTGAACTAGTATACATGATTCTTTGCTACATTTCTCCTTAGCTGTAATTATCGTATTTGAGGGTAAAAGGAGAATTCTGTTTAATTCAAATGTCAATATGTAACCCTTTCTATTCATATCATGCTGGTTTCTGCAGCAATTGAAATAACCTTGGCAGTTACAGAGCAATGGAGAGCTTATTTAAGCCTTTGTATACTGTCACCTACAACTGGAAAGCACTGTCAGTGTCAGCAAGGACATACTCTGTCACACGCCCCAGCTATACTGTGCTATGCAGAACCATCCAATAAGCATAATTAAAATTGTGTGCAGAAATGACCAGTATGGGAAAAAGAGTACCTGGAAAAAAAATTTAAGGCTGGAATAGATCATAGTAGACCACCCAGTCAGACCTTCTTTATATCATGTAGTGCTGCGTTTCATACCAGGATTCATTTGTTGAGCCATTATCTAACTGGCTTGGACATTTTTGGTCTGTAGTTCCAGAATCCCTCTCTGAGGTGGAAAAATCTCATGTGACCGTGTGCGTAAGTATGCATCATGTGTAGGTCTGCAAACTCTAATATGAGCACAGAATACACTTTTCTTCGTTTTCTTTTTGCCTTTTCTAATACAGAAATGCCAAAGCCTGCTCTTCAGGGAAGGCTAACTGAAAACAGATCAGAACATTCGCAGATGCTGAACAAGGAATCACCTGACATTGAAGTATTTCTTAAAATTTATCTCCCAGAAGAGTCAACACTTCTGATTAGAAGATATCAAAAACTGAACTGCAGTGTCTGCCAATGTTTTGAGGAAATACCCTACAAAGTTTAATCACTCTTATAATAAAAAATCCTTATTTCTTGTTTCACTCATGCTTAGCTGCAGTTGTCAGCTTCTTTCACTAGTTTGAGTGGCCCCTTCATATCTGGCACTTTCTCTCAAGTAAGGTGCTATGTACTTGAACATTTTTATGTAAGTTTATATTTATTATTTTAAAATTTCTGTAGTTTTAAAACATTTACTGAAACACCAGATATAGATGAAAAAATTCTAATGAGAAAATATTCCTTTTTGTAAGACTAAAACTTTCCACTAAAATATTTCAAATAAAATGTATCAGAGTGTACAGAAAAAAACAACATGACAGCTGATGACTTAGAGCCTCAGGTAATGTTTGTCGTGTGCACACCGGGTGAGAAGTTGTTTGTGATGTTTTTATTTTGGTTTGTTTTTTGTTTTGTGAGACAGGTTTGTGCAGAAATTTATTCTTATGAAGTTGTTTGCCTTTTTAATTATTTTTAAATTTTATTTTAATCTTAAATCAATTCTGAAAATAGTGATCTTTTAGCTGAGGAGGATTTTTATTCCCAGGTAGGGTCCTTTCAGAATGTTCCAGATTCGGTCTTATTAAACAGAAGTAAAATCATCTCTGTTCCCTTTTTGTTAGTCCTTGTTTTTGCAAGTAGCAATTGTATGAAACCCTTTTTGCCTCAAGGTGGTTACTTGGGAGATAACTATTTATTATAACTCCTACACAATTTCTGTAGTTTTTAGTTTCCAAGTGAGGTCTACTTTCCTCGTTTCTTGCTACACATGCTTACATTTAGCTGTACTGAAACAAAGGTTTTGTAAAGACCTCTTTAACCAAGAAATCTGTATTATTTTGTATGTTATCTTATTAGCAATACCTTTATATTCCTGTCTGACCGCTGACAGTTGAATAATATTAAATCTAGATGCTGTTAGAAAATACCCATTTGTTGATGAGTCTCACAGATGCTCCTTTCGAGCTTGGCTAATAGACAAATTAGTTATCTTCTCATTACGTACTGGCAGTGCTAATTCAGATTCCTAGAGTCTTATACTTCTACAGTAGGTAAACTTAAATTTGCCGTTTCATCCAATAATTAAGTCAATTTTGCTTGACAAGATCATTGTGCTCTAAAACAATTAAAAAAATAAGCTATTTGATTCCTGTAACAGGTTTCCCAAGCATTTGTCTCATTTAATGTCAGTAGTTGTTCCTGTCATCTTTACCTTTTGTGACTTTAGCCCAATGTTAATTCTCTAGCAATATTTCAGCATTTCCTTGGAGTCCCAGATTTATTTGAAAGAATATACACAGAGCAGAAATTGTCCAATGGTTTGAAAGAAATCATCATTATTAGGTTGTGATTAGCAGCCTCTTTAGTTGTTGCTAGTTGTGAAATCTTCCACATTTGTGGACTTGTGCATTATCTTGCTTCTTCCCAAATGTAAATAAGAAATGTTTATTGAGCACTTCAGTCTGTTCATTACTTGTTGCCATTGTTATCATTACCATCTCTATTTGATAATGGATATAAAATGTTTCTAGATTTATTTCTTTCCAACATGGTTAAAACCTTTTTTGATCTTCTGCTCTGCCAACAGTTGATTTTCCCCAATGTATGCACTATCCGTTGTCATGTCTGTAGGCCTCATAACTTCTAACTTTCCTTTCCCTTGTCTCTTTTCCTCCGCCTTTTATTTCTAATTGCTTTCTTATTTCTAATTGCTGCCTTAACTTTGACAGCAGAAGGGGCTTTTAGATAAAGACACGTAGTTTACATATGCAGTGAAGAAATTAGGGCATCTTAGAGCCTCAGAGGAAAACTGGCATGATTCAGTTAAATTCAGGAGTGTCATCTGCACAAAACCACTTTGAATATTTTGAAATGGAGTGAAGCTGAGTTTTTAAAGATTGGAAAGAGAGACTTGTGTGTATGAAACATGAGCAAAGCCTATGCCTTAAAGACACTTTTCAGGAAAAACTGTGAGTGTTGCAGACTACTTGAATTTGAGGACCGATGTCAGGATAACACCTAGGTTATTGGGCCTGAGTTGGCAGTGGACGTAAAAAGGATGTTGTCCAGAGTCATACAGGTTGAAGAGGTGATTCATGAGGAAAATCATGTTTAACTTACATAGATGGGGAGAGAAAAAGTGTTGGAATGTCTGGCAGAGATTTCAGTCTGAGTAAAAGGAGAGAAATCTGATAGCAGAAATGGATCTGCACATCCTAGCAAAGAGGTGATGGCTGAGGATGTGTTTGCAATGGAGATCATAAGTGAAAAAGAAGGCAGTGAGAAGATGGGGTAAGAATACAGATTTGTGGATCCAAATAAACAACTGCCGTTGACTTTCTTTCACTACTTTACTGAGAGGAAGTTGGCCAGGTGCATTCCCCACTTGTTTTCTGAAACTGGAATTAGGTGGATGAGTGGATGTTATTTCATGTGATGTTATTTCATATCTTATTGCCTGAAAAAATCTAGGACAAGTTTCTGAGATTTTCACTATTTTATGAAGAAATAATGTCAGAAACAGCAGGTGAACAGTTACAGGGAGAGAATTTGGGAAATGTTGCAATTAGAATCTCATTTTGTTTTATTCAAAAAACTATGTCTATGAATATATTTGTAGCTTGATCTCAGCTTATGACGAATTTTTTTGAACTATAATCTCATTAGCAAAATGGTGTATTTTCCAGTCTGTGCAGAGCTGGAAGGGATGCATTCAGATTCTCTTCTGCCATCTTATGTCAGCGTCCCAGGGGAGAGGCCTGTATACACCATCTTTCCTCCACAAGAAAATAGTCTATGCCCATGAAAGAAAGGAGGAATACCTGATGAAAGGGGCCAGTATGGCTGATAATTTCTGTAGCCAGTGATGCAAAATGCCTCATGTGACTAATCTTGTCTCAGTCACCTTTACCTTCTCAGGTCCTCCATTTGCAGAGAGATACAGATAAAGTTTAATTCTCAGAGCTGTAGTGAAATGCTTCCTCTTCACTATGTTCTGTCCAATAAAGAACATAGTATTTATCATGTGAATATGCAAGGGAATGATTTTAAAGTCAATTTCCACAAGAAGTTGTTTGAATAAAATTTTGCTTGGAGAATGTCTCCACTAATCTAAACAAAAGTCTGTTGAAACAAGTTCATTCTCTGATGTGACTGCTGTATTATCTTCACTAACCTACCAGTTCAATTAGTGATTTGGTTTGTTCCTTTTGATGTAAAATAAATAACAGAAACAAATTATTACCTGTGTTGTTTAGGTTAAAAAGCTCGAATTTAGTAACGTTGCTACTATCTGTTTTAACATTACTGCTCTAGTTCCTGCCAGACGTGTTCAAGTGTTGCTGAGGATCTGAAGCTCACAGCAGCAGTGGGCAGAAATGCCCATCGTAATTGCTTTGGCACAGGTTCACCTTCAGTGAAGCAACCATCACTACTAAAGTTACACCTCTGTCCCAGGCATGGTGCCATCAGCCAAACTTCATACAGATGTAAAGGCACAACCCTTTATTTCAGTGGCAGAATTGTGTCTATAGTTTGTATAAAAAATGTTTTTTCTCCAGAAGTAGGATACATTATAACAAGTGGGTGGCAAACAATTTTCATTTTAGTGTTTAGGCTTTGATATTCCCATAACCTTTTCTGATATTTATTTTTTTAAAAGACTGAAACACCCAAGCATTTGCCAAGTATTTTACATCAGAAGCTGTGAGTGGAATATATAGCTCAGCAATTCAGTTTATTTCTTATTCTTTACCTCAGCAGCATTTAACAAAATAGATCAATTGGATTAATTTCTAGTTCCAGAGTGCAGCATATTTCAAACTAGATCCTTCCTGAATTGTGTTGAAAACTATTATTTGCTACTTGTGACAGCAAATATAATGTCATCACATTAGTGCACCTTAATAGTAAAAATAGAACGTTAATTCAGCCAACATGTGTATTATTGCTCTCACTGTCATGTAATTCGATCTACTGAAAATGGAGATATGCTGCTCTTAAAGTGTAATCAAGAATGGTGTGATTCAGGCAGGCAGTATTTTCCCTAAGTTGATTCCATCCATAACACACTACTAAATGGTATTAATTATTGTACGCTTTGAGCTCTTTTGGAAGTTATATAAGAGAATGTCAGGATGAAGTGATTCATTCTTCATTTGTCAGGATAACAAAACTGTAGAATATTGCTTTAAATTTGCCTCATTTCAGGTGCATGTTGTATAATGATAATCTATCCTGAAAGCCACTATTCTTCATGCATGAAGTTGCTATTACGGTGAATATTTGATTTGAAAACACGAAGATAAATTTTCATAATATTATTATGTGATGAAAGTAAATATTTTTTTTAGGTGAAAAGTGTGATGGAATGAAAATAAGCTAATCATTGCATTTTTTTAGAAACAGGATGGTTTTTTGCTAGTGTGAAATATCGTGCTGGATAAGGAACTGGCTGTATGGTTACACTCAAAGTGTTGTGGTCAATGGCTCAATGTCCAAGTGGAGATCAGTGATGAGTGGGGTTCCGCAGGGGTCAGTATTGGGGCCAGTGCTGTTTAAAATCTTTGTTGGCAACATGGACAGTGGGATTGAGTGCACCCTCAGCAAATTTCCGATGACACCAAGCTGTGTGGTGTAGTGGACACGCTGGAGGGAAGAGATGCCATCCAGAGGGAGCTTGACAGGCTTGAGAGGTGGGCCAATGCAAACCTCATGAAGTTCAACAAGGTCAAGTGCAAGGTCCTGCACATGGCTCAGGGCAATCCCAAGCACAAACACAGGCTGGGCAAAGAAGGCTTGAGAGCAGCCCTGAGGAGAAGGACTTGGGGGTGTTGGTTGATGAAAAGCTCAACATGAGCCAGCAGTGTGCGCTTGCAGCCCAGAAAGCCAACCGTGTCCTGGGCTGCATCAGAAGAAGCATTAGCAACAGGTTGAAGGAGGTGATTCTCCCCCTCTACTCTGCTCTCATGAGACCCCACCTGGAGTACTGTTTCAGCTGTGGGGCCCCCAACACAAAAAAGACCTGGACCTATTGGAGAGAGTCCAGAGAAGAACCACAAAGATGGTCAGAGGGCTGGAGCACCTCTCCTATGAGGACAGGCTGAGAGTTGTGGTTGTTCAGCCTGGAACCTCTCTTATGAGGACAGGCTGAGAGCTGTGGTTGTTCAGCCTGGAGAAAAGAAGGCTCCAAGGAGACCTAATAACAGCCTACCGGTACCTGAAGGGGGCCTACAGGAGAGATGGGGAGGCACTCTTTATCAGGGAATGTAGTGACAGGACAAGGGGTAATGGTATTAAACTGAAAGAGGGTAGGTTTAGATTAGATATCAGGAAGAAATAATTTATTGTGAAGGTGGTGAGACACTGGAACAGGTTGCCCAGGGAAGCTGTGGATGCCCTATCCCTGGAGATGTTCAAGTCTGGATGAGGCTTTGAACAACCTGGTCTAGTGGGAGGTGTCTCTGCCCGTGGCAGAGGGGTTGGAACTCGATGATCTTTAAGGTCCTTTCCAACTCTAATGATTCTATGATTCTATAACTGTTAAGATTCCTTTGTTACGAGAATTTAAGAAATTTCTTTGTAAAACGCTAAGGATGTTGCCACTCAGCACTCAGTCTCAAACATCAGTGCAGTCCCCTCTTCAGTGAAAATATATGCAAGAATAAAATAAAGCCAGTACTTTGATGCTGAGCTGATGCACAGCACTTCACAAAGCTGGCGCAATACTGAGACCTATTGCTATATACAATGATTTATAAACTACATATCCAAGACCCAACCACAACCACATTGGTGTTGTTTTTTGTACCTCTAGAGATATCAGTTAATCTGGATATGATTTAGCATGTGGTATTAGTTTTATTAAATATGCAGATTTATTAATATTTCACTGTATCATTTAGTTGAATGTTAAAAAAAAGATTTTATGAATCTATTATTTAAATGAGATAAAGGATTATATGGTTCTTTATGCAGAAAATATATCTCATCTCTCTTACTTTATTATCTCATTTGGTTTTAGATGAAGGATGTCGGATTGCGTAATGAGGGAACGAGATTTCATTTTCACCAAGACTGCTCAAAGTTAATGCATGGGCTTCAAGCTCCACTATTCTTCTAAGTAATAAGACTCTATATGTCATACTTTTTGCTTGTGAAATGTGGAGTAGCACATTTTGAAGTTTCTAATTCTATGGTGCTCAGCTGCCTGTGACATTATTAATTGAAAAGACTACAGCATACTATGGCTTTCTGGGTTACAGTTTCTTCTTCCTTTTAATATGCATGGTTTTGTTCCTTCAGGGCTTTTGGAAGAAGGAAAATAAGTGTGTGGTCAAAGAATATCTAGCAATGATGCATCAGTGATATTCTCTTATGTACAAGATGTACATTTCAAATGCTTTCTAAAACCAAACTACAGGTTAGTATGGATTTCAGAGGTAAAACAGAGTCAACAACCAAACCCTTTTAAAAAATATTGCTTATTTAAATTGACCACACACTACCTGTCTCTGGTGATCATCTTCCATTATTCGTTGTCATGCTTGGCTTCTTCATGCTTCGTCTTAGAACACCTAACTACCCAACTATTTTTTTTACTAAGCATATGTGGCTTGCTTTGAATTGCCCGGACTATATCTGATGATTCATAAGCCAATGGTGGCTAGATTCATGTGAGGGTCTAAGCCTAATTAAATACTATGAAATTATCTAAGTCTAATGAAATGTGAGCTATTAGCTGAGATCTGGAATAGAGCCAAGACAGAGGCTGCGATTTTCTTGCTTTTCTTGCTGGGTCAGGGCAAACAAGTCCAAACCTCACATGCACAGGTAACTAAAATAGGAACAGCACTGTTTCCAATAACTTTTGATGGCTTGTTCAAGAATTTTAAATTGTCCTAGGAATATGAAGCCACAATATTTAAAGACTATTCAACCACAATTCATGAAATTTTAATTGGAGTGTAAACTGATGAGTCACAGTGGGTCATAAACCTAGAAAAACTGTTTTGCAAATGCAAGATCAGTGTAACAGCAAATGTTTAATACTTATGGGAAATTCAAGCTCTCTGATTTATTCCTTCCCCCAAGAGAAGCCAGTTAGGGTTTCTACAGCTGTTATTGAAGGTGTTGGGACCCACAGGAAGGAGACAGTACTCAGAATTCTGGTGGTGATCAGGGGCTAAATTGTGATCAGAATTGCTGGGAGGCTGAGTTCACAGGATTAATATGGATATATCAAGAAAGTATAGTTTATTGCTTAATAGACAGATGTGGAAAGATAATGGAACTTTTCCCCTTCTCTCAAGTAATTTCACATAATGAATTCAGTGGGTTTGTAAAATCATTGCTAGGTTCGGTCCAAGAAATCAGCAGCAATTCCTTAACTTTTCACTGTGCTGTTATTAATATGAAGTAGGGTACAGTGAACATCGAGGTGTCTGAGTACATACAATTAAGCATGGAATTCCTGCCTTAATTTATTTTGTTGATTCCAGAGAGGATGTTTCATTTCATATCTGTAAGAAAGTGTGAGAGTTTTTCCCTCACTTCCTCTCTCAACTCAGCATTGTGGCTTTTGCACTGCCATTTTTACGTGTTTTAAGGTGAAGATACCAAGCAACAGCAGCTTGTCCTTAATAGGGCACTGCTCACTTTGTGAACAAACTTGAATCGCTAGTGTCCTATTCAGCTAAGAAATTAGTCCAAGTTATCTCCAGAGATAATTTTAGTAAAATATAATAATATGTAAGCAATAGTGCAAGGCTTTAAATTTGAGTTTTCTGAAATTAGTAAAGAAATTACTAGTTCAGACTGCAATCAAACAGAAGATAAATAGTCTAAAGGCATGCCATCATGGCAGATCACATTTATTAGGCTATTGCGTCTACAATAGCTCTCCAGATGGTTCCCATAGTTATATTTAATAGCTAACTTAAATGTCAGATAGGAACTTCAAAATGAGCTGATGAAATCACTCAAGGCAAAATCTGGCTTGGTGATGCACGCAGCATTTGTCATTCCAGTGTGGGCCTTTATTGCTACTGTTGACTTGCTTTCCAGTATTGAATTTTAATGGCATGCAAAGAAACTTCAGTAAGCATTACTCAAACAATAATTGAAGACTGATTATTTTATGGATAGTTTTTTTGAAAGAGGAATTATTTTCTTAATTAGTCTGGGATGAAAATGAGTGATTTTTCTCTCAGGAAACTAATGTGATGCATACTCCAAAATTATCTGATCCAAGGCTTCTGCAGGTCTCTGTAGTTAAGTGCCTCAGTGTATGCTCCTGAAACAGAACAAAACCAAGTCCGGAGGAATTAGCCCAACTTTTTGGTACACATATGTAAATAAAATGAATCTTATAAAACTGAAATGCCAAAATGAGTAGTTAGAGAATAGGAGTTTGATTTCCACCTGACAGTTTAAACAGTTTCATTAATAGTTATTGAAATTCCATAATTTCTTGTCGATACCTTAGTTAAAAACTATCCTTGAACCCACAGTTTTGTAATGTTCTCTACAGTCTGATATTTAGTTACCAAAGAATCACTAACAATGACATCTGATTTGTTTCCAAGAAAAGATATTTAAAATATTGTATTAAATGTTCACCTATTTATATTCAATATGTCCTCAAGTACTTTTCTTTGACTTTTCCACAGTGTGTTTTAAAATCAGTTAGTATAACTGCTCCAAAAAGCCTTCTGTGTGTGGACATTCATATGATTTGTTTATGCTATAGCAATTTTAAAGTGTTGTTTATATTCAACAGAAATATGTGTGTATTTAAATAAGTACTTCATGTAAATTAATGCAGGTAGGACATTCCAAAATGAGTGTTTGGAATAGAAATATTTCAGAGAGAGGACAGCAAAGATGCTGGACTTGATGGCAAAGAAATAAATAAATATCCCCATATCTGGGTTGAAAATCAGAGTCATAGTTCATGACACTTGAGAAATGAAAAACAAATTAATCTTTATACAAAAGACCCTGAAACAGATTTTTTTTGCACATCCAAAACTCTTTACAGGGGGAAGAGTTTGGGTGTTCTTAGTGTGTTGCATTCTGGTTATCTGTATAAAACTCAGACAGATAAAAGTTAGTATGAGGTGAATCTTCTATTTTTATTGTTGATCAAGACAAGTTTCCTCTCTATGTAATCAGCATATGCATAAGATCAGCTTCCAATAGTGTTTAGGTTTCCAGATACAAAACTGTACTCCTGCATCGTGATACCATCCAGATTTTCCTCCTTAATCTTGCCTAGATTGCACTCACTGTACATTTATTGAAAGAGTACACAGGGGACACGAGAAGGCTGTAAAAATTACTGTACAGAAATGGCTTTTAACATTATAGAAATCTAACAAAATTGAAATAATAGATTAAAACATATTCAGTGTAAATGATGATAACTTTGTAGTTTATCTATTTGACTAATGTGGTGTAAAAATATTTTTTTTAAGACCCTCCAGATATCTTTATTCTCTTAAAATTCTCCATTCATCTTTTATTTTCTCATTCTTTCTTTCAGTTGGTCTGGCTGATGTTATCAACACTGCTTAGCATTTCACATTGTTCATTTAAGTAGTATGTTGACGTCTGCCTTCATAGGCTAAAGAGAAAAGTAGGCATTCAAATATCTCTTAAAACTCAAACTGGTCAGCCAGGCTAGGTAAAATTAAACTCAGACTGGTTCAGCTTATTTCTCATTGCCATTTCTTGAGAAGATTTGATCCAAACACATGAAAACTGTCACAGAATGAGAACAGATCTATCATTTGAGTGCACAGGTATCAATTTTGGGTTCTTCAAGTATCAACTATATAGCAAAAATGTGTTATTTTGTAACAATAAGCCATAAACTCTTCAATATTGAAATTCAGCTAACAAGATTACTAAGACAATACCGGAATTTGTGCTGATGTATAGCAAGAACCTTCCTATTTCAGTAGTTGTGGCTGTATGCAAAAATTTCAAAGGTAAAATACAACGTCATTTTTTTTTCTGAAGCTTTTCCTTAACCTCCCTTGGAATGAATTATATTTTTATGGTTTTAAAAATTCAAGCTTAGTTTTACTTTTTCAGATTGGTAAGTTTTTCATGTCTAGAGCTGACTACGCTGGGACTAAAAATAATTTTTAAGAGTTATGCGAAAAAGCATAAAGTTTGTATTAGAAATTTAAACTTACTTTTATGACTGAATAATTTTAAAATCTCAGATGATTCCCTCTCCCCTTCTAGAAAATGTTTTCTTAACGAAAAGGGTGAAACCCTGTAAGTAGATGAACTCTATGGGAAATTTTTCTTCAACTTGAATGGAGTCAGCACTATCCAATGCAAACAACCATAACCAGACATAATGAAAAAAAATATGTCAGGAAGGACATTACAAGGGAGAGCCCCTGGGTTCTATAAACACAGTCCTTATATCTCATGAAGTAACTAAAGAACATAAAATAATACAATTTTATACAATATACTCCAGACCTCAACATGAGCTCTTCAAATTCATCCATTTGTCCCTGTTTTGCATTAGATGGAATTTATTAACTTTGGTATTTTGGATGTAAGGCATATATTCTGCACTTAGGTACAGAAATAGAAATAATTTGAAGTCCTAAATACTTCCAATTCTGTCTAACTAGTGAATATGGCAGTGATCAGCATTCATGGAAATTAGTCTGCTTTGACTTACCTGTCTGTCCTTGGATTTATGTACAAAAGTTTGCTCAGATTTAAAATTCTTCTTTAAACCTCTCTGTCTAAGAGACAAGGCATAATATTTCTGCTTGCTCATGTAATAACATTTTTAGATATAGTAGAAGACTTTGAAAATTTGTTAGCAATAAAAAGCATATTAAGGCTGCAGAAAGTGAACTCTCTGTACACTTCTGAAGACATCATTAACCTTCCCCTCAGTTTCCAGACAATCAGCATCATCCTTTCTTTGTTTCCAGCACTCATGTCCCCATTATTTTAAAATTTTCTGTATGAACTTCCTAATTTATTTTTCAGCATCAAGTTGATTAAGTGGTTTCTCTATGTACTTAACCCCTCATCAAACAGAAGAGTCTTCCAACGAATGTAAGACCATTTCCTTTCTCTGTCTCTTCTACCATTCTCTAGTAAATAAATAATTTCATACCATCATATTAGTATTCATGCACATCCTCATCATTTAGTAATGACAGTAAATCAAAGCTGAAAACACATCTGTTTATAGAGAAATTACCATATATCTTATACTGTATGCAAATTCTATGCAACTTCTGTGATTTTCTTGAAGGCAGAACGCTCATTCTTCTGACACAGCTGATTACTTCTGTATCTGAGTTTGACTTGCTGATGAGATATACTTATGTTTTTCAATACTGCATTTGGAGTTTTCTTCTTGTCCATGAACTGAACATACTAAATCCAAGCTGCTGGAGATAACATCATCTTTAAAGACCCTATCATTTTAGGTATGGTAAATTAACACAAAGAGAAAAGAGAATTATTTTGAGTAGAATGAATAAACCATAGTCAAAATGTAAACAGAAGCATCCACTCTTAGTTAAACTATTGCAAGTGCTTTGTTTTGTGCTTTTAAATTAGTTTTACCTGCATGCAAGAAGAAAATGTTTTTTCATCAGACATTTAATTGCAAACCTACTCTGTATAGTTGAACAGTAAAACAGTGCCAGTAATATTTTTTTGCTAATAAAACAAGTTTTCATTTTTTCGTAATTCATTGAATACCGTTCCACTGCATTAAAAGTTATTCATGTGTAATGCATGATGATTTGAAATTGGTTCTGTGCCATATAGTTTATGAAACTTTCACTAAGAGCATATGCACACAACACTTCAGACCTAAGAAATAAGCTGTTTTACCTGGAAACGACCATGGCAACAAGTTTTTTCTTTCACAGATTTTGTTCATGTCAAATGAAGAAATTGTAAATAAACACTTAACAAAGATACAATGATTAATAGATACACACTTCCTACAATATTATCTATCTATCTACCCAAAGTATAACAATAAGAATGGGCTTATTGGCTGAGGCCAATTGTATGAGGGTCAATA
>NW_010146175.1:0-34424 GCF_000699245.1 Pterocles gutturalis
CTGGTGAGCAGGAGCTAGTGATGGGCTCTGGCCTCACACAGCAACCCAGCAAGGGACAAGGGCTGGTGGTGGTGTCTCAGCTGCATGGTCCTGGGTTCAGCTTTTGGGTTGTGCTAGAGAAACCCTCCAGTGCAGTAATCCAACATTTTTATTAGAAATAGAATCGCAGGAGTTTGTTTTCATCCCAATTTAGAGTCTACTTTTGAAGGAAAAGACACTGTACACACTAATTGGTTACATCTTCCAGCCTGGCTTAATATAATTTCACTAAATTGTATTTTCTTTTCTTTTTTAATGGATATTATTTTAACAATGGCCTGTTTTATCCATTCAGTTCTGGGCATTAAAGTCAAGAATAGGAGAGAAGTTCCCCTTACAAGGCATTAATGGGGAATTTCTGTGACTTCTTGGGTTTTTTTCTGTGTTAAAAATAGAATGAGCTTTTACCAGCCCTTATTTATAACATATGTGGAACAGCTGCACCACACTAGCACGCTCTCTGATCCCTGCTCTAACAGCTGCTAATAAAAAAGGCACCAGTCAAGTCAGTAATAGAGACTGATTCTTCCACCCAAGTAATGGCCTTTTTGTTTTTCTGCAGTGTGCTGGCTTACCCAGAAGCTGGGTGGAACGCCCTTGATTCTCAGGACTTACATATAAGCATAAATAAAAGTTACATTTTCATTTTCAGAGAAGGATAAGGAGAAAAGGGGAGAGCAGAGGGGGGCTTGGGGAGGATGTGTTCCTCTGAAATATCTTGTGCTGCAATTCAGAAGCTTTATCAGTATCTCTATAATTTTCTTTCATTCTTTTTTATCATTTTCTGATCTTCTTTTGAGGTTTTTTTTTCCCCCCCCACAGGGGCTTTATGATTTAGTATTGCTTTACTTTGCTTTTGTGCTTCATCTCACCAAGTGGTCACCACCATAGTCAGTGATACCTGACCACTACAAAAATGCAGTAAAACAGCAATTGATCCAGCAGTCTTTCTCAACTTTAAATCAGGATGGTTATTGATATGGGCCACTTTTTATTCGCATGTATTTGTATAGCTTAAGATGTTGAGGTTTCACAGCTGTATCACTGACCTGAGAGTCTGTCATTGTCCCTGCAATGGAGTGTATTTCAAAAATAGCCATGCAGGTTCCATCGTTTATATCAGCATGATGTAAGGATGCTTTACACAGGTTGGTTTCATTCTTTCAGCATTTTTCCTTTGTTTTTCTTGACCATATTGCAGTTCTCATTTCTGTCACTCTCCTGGTCCTCAGTTGTGTTTGAATGACAGGAGGACTGATTTAGAGGGACAAACACTCACTGCTCATGATACTTCTGTGATGGAGCTAACTTTCTTGAAGCATGCTACAAATGTGTGAGTTCTTAGGTTACTAGGAAGTAACGTGTGGGAGAGTCATATTGCTCATTATCATGGTTTTCATTTTGTGTTGCTGTCATTTCCTGTGGAAAGAATGACTTCTGATTTTTGCTGCAGTCCAACACAGCGCAGTGAGTGTATAGTCGAAGCTAGATTTTTCCATCCAAGCACACAGTACCTCATCATCATGCTAGCTGCACTGTAATAGTAGCATCCCATCAATTTGGGTCTTTACTAATTTCAGAGTTATTTAATAGTTCTGAATATTGGAACTCATACTTCCCAGTGGAAATGCTATTACAATGTAGCAACCCTTTCCCACTGGAATATGTTCCCAAGATAGTAAGCTGATTCTACAAAAATAATTTGATCTTCGTTCACAGCAGAGCCCAAACCATGTCCTTACATGCTTATGACACTTCTGTTTTATAACCCAGTGACCTGACACACATAGGTCTTAGAACTGATGGTGTCACTTTGCTGGATGGCTTTAGAAGAGCAGCACTGGCAGACTGCCAAAGCAGATGCTGGCCATAAAAGGGCTCCTTTGGACTATAGCTGAGCTAATTTTTGTCTAAGACCAAACTGTAAGATACCAAGGAGAAGATCCTTAATACAAAGCAATGCCAAACTTAGTGTGTAGGAACATTTTTTTAATAATACAAACGCAGCAACAGGAGAAAAGATGCAGAGCATCTTAGTGGCATCTGTCATTCTCGACAAAGGGGTCGTTGTTATATTTTAGGATGGAAGAAACTATGTTAAAATAAGTACTATTTAATTCTATTGTTTGCCTGCATTTTCACGGGTAAGTGTCCTTTTTGGCAGCAGCATTGAAGGTTAATGTCAGGCTTCAGAGAGGAGCATTGCCTCCCAATGAAGGGACGTGTGGGAATGGTCACAGCTAGTAATACAGTAAATCTTACTGCAGTGTAAATAGCTTTTCATCAATTTCTGGTGATGACATTAGGGAATAGGAGGGAAAAAAAGGAAATCAGTCTCTGAGGTGAAATTTGTTCTGTTGATACTTTTAAAGTCTTGGGACATAATACAAAGGTACTTCTGTACGCTGCACAGGAGACATGACATTCCTTGGAGGAATGAGGCCATGCTATGTGGACTGAAAAGGTTTTCTCATCTGCTGTTGAAATTACCCTAAAATCCTGCTTGCACTTCATTCAGCCAAACCCAGGAGGTGTGGGCCTGATCCTGCCAGCACTCAGTGTGCACAGATCATGTTTTTCCAGTAGCGGGAGTTGGGAGCAGTGTCATCCGTACAGGGAACTTCAGCAGAGATCCAGTCTTAAGGATAGAATTACTCGTTGGCAGGATTTGTCCCTCTGATGGGAAAGGTTTGCCTTGGGTTTGAAGCTAGGAAAAATGAGCCAAGACAGATTCCCAGCAGCATGGTACTGGTGCCAGCTGCACACAGTGGCAAGTGCGGGTGCAGTTCCTAGACTTTACACTGAGGCCACGTGGAGAAATAGATATGGAACTTTCCTTATCTGTTGTCCATTTCAGGGCTGGACTGAGAATTGCCATCAGAAAGTAAAACTGAGCAGGTACATTTTAAAGGTGTCAGAGGAACTGGCTGGTATCCATTCATTCTGGGCTCTGTGCCCTGAGCTGCATCTGGGAGTAACCGGAGCTTCCCAGGATGACAGGGAGGCGCAAGACAGACTGAGACGTGTTAACTCCAAAGGCAGCTATAGACTTAAGCTGCTTCATTACTTTGATTAAAATATATGTAACTTTTTTGCACTGGGAAGTACTGATTCACTGAAAGAAGTATTTGCAAGATTTATTACAAAGCTGTTGCTCCCCAAACTGTCTCCTTTTGCACACTTTTTTTTTTTTTAAATTTCCTACTTTACTTAATGACATGTCAGTAATGCAGTAGCAGGCTCAGTGAGATTTAATATTTTGAACTGTAACTTGTATATAAGCATGTCGTTTATGTAACATGAAATATCCCTGTGTGATTCTGAAATGCCATTTCTAAACCTTAAATATAAAACAAATTCTGTTGAATTTGGATATATTTACTTTTGTTACAATAAGGCATGAAAACAAAAGTTGAAACTTCTTTAAAATAAAAACTGAGTTTCAAACAGATTTAATATGACATAGCGAAAACTAGTCCTTGTGCCAAAAAATTTGAGCCGTGAATGCTCATAACAAACGTAAGAAATTAGCAGAGAAGTGTGAAGATGAAATAAAAAGACAAATGTCTTTAAGTAGAAGTCAGGGGTCTGTGATGCTGGTCTACAGCAGCACTGTCCAAAAATTGACTTCCTGAATGTTTTTCTGATGCATTTTCAGCTGTGAAGCTCATTGATTATTTATACAGGTGATGTCTTGGGTTCTAGTAGAAGCTCCGTGCCTTTTCAGTAAGACTCTATGAAAGGACCACGTGTAGTTTGGGACCTGCCAGCACTCCCAGTTTCACTGCTGATCCAAAGCACAACTGTTTTTCTTTAAAAGGACTACAAGACTTGACATGTTCAAACGGGACATCAAGAAGCGTTTCTGTACTGAGAGGGTGGTCAGACACTGGAACAGGCTTCCTAGGGAGGTTGCCGATGCCCCAAGCCTGTCAGTGTTTGGGCAGTGCTCTCAATAACATGCTTTAACTTTTGGTCAGCCCTGAAGTGATCAGGCAGTTGGACTAATGAACGTTGTAGGGGAACTGAAATAGTCTATTCTATTCTATTCTATTCAGAAGTAATGAAAGAGATTTAGCTCCTGCACCTCTTCAAGCTCATGCTGGTATAATTTAAGGGCAACTGAGGGAGCAGGGAGGCAAGTATTAGGCAGTGGAGAAGAGTCTGGATGTCTTGATGGAAGCATGAGCTGGCTCATGCCTCCACCCTGCCTGTTCCTGCTGGGTAAACAGGACCATACTTTGATGTGGCCACTCAGTAAGGTGCAGCTTTGCTGTCCAGGCTTTTTCCTGCTGACTGAGTCACGTACCTGGTGTGGGGGCCACAGAGGGCAGGGCACTGCTGCAGAGAGTGACCATGGTGCCGAGAACAAGTTATGACTGCGCTTGAGCACAGGTCCCATTCATCTTGCTTTTTGTCTCTTGCCTCTTAAGAGGTAGTTTTGATAACATGGTGCTAAGCTAATGACACTGGCTACTCGTCAAAGCACGGATGGGGTGAGGTGCTGAGCAAAGGCTGAGCCCTGGACCTGGGACTAAGGAGGTGGTGGACTGTTTCCATCACCATGCTGGCACCACTGCAACATGCTGGAGCTGTGTCAGCCCTGGGTGGACACCAGCGGTTCTATGGGGCTTCCTGGGAAGGTGGAAATCTTCCCTTCCTGATGGACAGTACAGATTTAGCAGGACTAGCCTGTGGTTTAGGAAACTTGGGTCTTTTTTTCTGTTACCATGTGTTGTAGGTGGACAAAAGAAAGAGAAAGGACTTAGATAGGCATGGGGGATAGAGCAAAGGTAAAGATACTGTAATGGGCACATTGCCAGTGTAAAAAAATCCCCCTCTGCACCTTCCCAAGGAATTTGTGCCTTGCTTCTTGTGCTGTTACTGAGCTACTCTCTGGTTGTAGACAAAATCTCTGTGAAATGCAGAGACCATACTTAATTCGCAGTGTTGTTGTGAGCTGCAGCTTGAGATCTTTGGATGAAAGGCATATAGCACTTAATTATCATTATTGGTACAGACATGTTTTACTTTCTGAATATCAATAAGTCCTTTGAAGAAGTCATTGAGGCTGTTATAGTCAAAGTCCTGATTTATATCAAGAATTTTTGTTACTGTTTGTTTTTTTCCTGGTGGGCTGTGTTTGTTATCTGTTTAGATTACTGTTAAACTAGGGAAGAAATCAACAATCCAACATTAAAGTAAAGCAATTTGAAGGGATGTAATTCAAATCCAGAAAACAAAAATGGTGGTAATCAGGGTGAAATTCTAGTTGACTCTCGCCTCATCCTTAAACCCCTCTGTTGTGCTATGCTATCACAGTGTGCAGTCTGTTATAGAAGGAAGATCTACCACTGTGAAGCCCTTTACATCCTTGCCTACAAAGGGTCATGAGTTTAATGTCAAGTTGAACGCAGGTTTTTAACCTTAGCTCCCAACTATTTTACTGTTATGGATCCAAATCCTCGTTTTGTGTAAAGTTGGATGTTTTTTGTTGTGTTCTTGCTCGTTTACTATACTGTAACTGCTAATCTGCCCCCCAAATCTGCTCTTTAGTGGAAAGGACGAACAAGTAGGCAGCACTTGAGATTTATCTACTGTTCTTTCTTTTCAATCTGAGAGAATTTAGGTGATTTAGTGAAAAAGGCATTTGCAGTCTCTCTTTCAATACCCTGAGGGTAGGAGAGGGAAGAAGTTAGGGAGTCAGGGAGAGGAGTGGAGTGGTGGGATGAATGACCGGGTGATGGGGAAGGCCTTCTCCTCCTTGATACATTAACATGTCCTCTCTAAGAGTTTCATGGCTGTGGGACCCTCCTTGGTAGCTAGGGTCAGTGCATTCAGGGGTAGGGTTGTCAGATGAGAGATGCATAGGATTGCATTTCTTGTCTTATAACAGAATTTTGGGGCAAATCATTAACTGCTAGAATTAATAATTGGCTTAGGCTGGGCTGTCTGACAGTCCTTTATCATCTACATCATCTGCTTTTTGGGCAGCTCTGCAATTGCTGGTGCATTTTGGAAGCTGCAGCCATGTGTCTTGGTAAGGGGCTGTTTTCCAACCCTGTAGGAGCTGGACCTCTGAAGCCTCTAGGCAGAAAGGGTGAATTTTTTATTTTGGTCTTTTTCATTATTAAGAATATTTACTTTCTATAATTTGTGAAACTCCCACCAGCCAAACAGGTCATTGCTTTTGCCTTGGGTCATATGAACTTATGCCTTAGCCTCAATTTCTTCTCAGCCTTCGTGGAAGGCCACTGAGATCAGAGTCCTCTGTAGGACTGTCCCTTCTGCACAGAAGAGCATTTTGATCTCTTTTGAGTCAAATCACCAGCTAAGCTTTTTGGAAGAAAAAAACCCACCAAATGACCCAAAGGCCATTTGCTGCAGAGCATTTACACAAACACATCAACAAACTAGGTTTAATTTTGGATGCTTAGTTATTTTTATGTACTTCAGGTTTATTTTTTGTTGCGTTAAGTCATGTTAAAATAGCTTTCTGATATCCTAAGGACCTGCTGTAGGCTCTGGGCAACAGTTTGAGAAGTGAATTGCCGGGGGAATGTGCCAGGATTTGGGGACATGGTGGAAGCTCCTGAGTTTTCCTGCGGGATGTTTGAATACCAGTGTAGAACTGGATAGTTATGGCATGTTATGACTGACCTTCAATCTGCGCAGGTCCTGGTGAATCTGGCATTAGTCATGTCTCATTTTCTTGAAAAACAAGTCACATCTTTTCCCCTGACATAATGACATAGGGCTTTCTCCCCTCACCATGCTTCTGGGCGAGACAAGTGAGCTCCTGGTGTCCTTCCCATCTCCAGCACAAATGGGCAAAGCTCCTGCATGTGTTACTCTGCATCCATGCAGATATGTGAGTGTAAACAAAACTTTGTGTATGCGTGCGTGTCTAGTGTGAACGACACCACATGTGACCTGAGAGGAATAAAATGTGTCATGGTGAGTGGGTGATGGGGAAGGATGTGTGTGATGTGGAGGTGGCAGTAACCGAGGCTGGCAGAATGCTTTCAGATGGGTTTTTGATTAACAAACTTTTAACCAGAGTCTTTATTTTCTGTGAAAATGGTTAAATAATGAGTTAATGGAGAAAAGGAAGATCTGCTAGTAGGTTTTTGTGTTGTACTTTGGGGCTTTTTTCAGCCACTGCTTCAGTTAAGGGTGTTTGGAAAAAGTCCCAGAATTTTGATTTTTCCAACCAGCTTCAACTGTACAGGGTTGAACTGAGGAATAGAAATAAGAGCAAAGGAACTGGAAATGAATTAGGGGAGGGCGAACAAGAAGAAGAAACTGCTTTGAGAAATGCATGGAGGGAAGGAAGGAAAGCAAATTAAGAAATGGTGATGAAGAAAGAAGCCAACCAACAAAGCAAAGCAATGAACCAAGAGAGTGAAAACTGCAGCAGACTTTACTTTGTGAACATTTTTTGCAAAAAAAGAGAAAAATCAAAGCACTGAAGAGATGGAGAAAGAGAAATGATCCAAGAAATGTGTTGCAGATTAAAGGGGAAGGAAGGGCAGTGTAAGTGCTGCAGGGCAGGACAGAGGAGGGTCAAGAGTTAACCATGTTTTATGTGTGTCTGTAGGTAAAGGTATGTAAGTGCTGACATCCAAGCTGCCGCTGATTAATGCTGGAGAGCAATTTTAACACCCCTGAGATCTGCCAAACAAAGAAAGATGATATGCAAGGGTTTCAGTTTCCTGCCATGCTCCTTGTCCCTGCTGTCTCTGTGTTATGGCATGGAGCCAGTGACAACCTCGAGACCCTTTTTCCTGCCTGGCTGTTATCCTGTGCTCACTGCTGGGCTTTCCCTTGCTTATCAGCAGGTCTGCAAATTGGATTTCAGTCTTACAGCTCTAATCTGGCCTGACCTGCCGTTAATCAACGAGCAGGATTTTCAGCTGGTGTATTCGAAGCTGCTCCCTCCTGCACCTTGTATAGTCACTTGTATGGCAGCAAATTGCAAATTACAGCCACAGCGTGAGCCTTGGGCTGCCATTGTAGGTGCCCCCCTTCAGTGTTGGTAGGTGCTGAGGCTGGGCTTTAGTGCTTAAGTTGTACACACAAACATTGCTATTTTAGTACCCTGTGGTTACTTCTAGCTTTCACATACATTCCTCCTGATGGAAATCCCTGTTTTCCTGTAGTAGGAATCAGGAGAGTTCTGCTGAAGTTGTTACTATTTCTCATCACTTACATACAGCTTTGCCATCTGTCTCTTGAGTCTGCTCAATGGGAGGTTGAGTTTACTGCCAGTAGTGAAAGTGCCAGGAGGTGACCCACGCCCGCTGTCCCCAAAGAGGCTGGCAGGATCTCCAGGAGTCTGGCTCCCAGATGGTGCTCTCTCCCCAGCGCTCAGAGGCCAATATTTGATCCAGAGGGAATTTGTGGTTTTGTCATCGTGGCTGTTGAACAGTCCGGCTTCTGTTTTACTTCCCTTGGCAACTAAGCAGTGATTCTTGGGATTTCTTGATCATGGGAGCCAAAAAGTAGGTGTATAAAACAATGAGACATGGAGACACATCCTGCTAAATGAGGTGGACTCTTCCAGTGAGACTTCTCCCATGACAATTCATCCGCTGATCTATCAGCAGCCCTGCTCGTTTTTTCCCTGTTAGTTTTCATCCATGCTTGTGGATCACGTTCCCTTCTTTCCCTTGTGTCCTACTACAGCACTGCCTACCAGCAACAGCAAGAGTGGTGGTCCTTCTCGGAAGACATCTAATTCTTCTCCAAGCCTGTGATCTCTTACTTATGCAGCAGCATGAGAATCTCCACCCTCATCTCAATCTGAAGGGGTCGAGACCAGAAGATGTTGTGATTGGTGCAGTCAATACATTGACCACAGCTCCCCTGAAGCAACTCTTTCACAGCAAGAGGGAAAGCGTATTAATGCTAGGAGAAAAAAAAAAATGTTTCGTCCACAAAAACTGCACCTCTAGCAAAGCCACAGCCAACTTCAAAGTACCTCCTGCAGCAAAGCCCAAAGTTCCCATTGCTTAATTTTAGTGTATTTTATTCCTGGGTCACCTCCAGATGCTGCATGTAGAATTTAAAAAGAACAGGGTTTTTACTTATTTTATAACAAACCCTACAGCTATTTAAATCTAATCTCTGATTGTCTTCCTCTAAGTCCCCCCTTATACTGGAAATGCTGCTATGTTTGTACACTCAGAAATCAACTAAATTACTTACTGTGGTTTCATGTGCAGACAATGATGGAGAAGATGGAGTGAGCAGTTTGGGCTTTGATCCCTTTTTAAGTTTGCAGAGTCAGTGTCAGAGTGTCTTGTTCCTGCCTATGGCGGCACAAAATCAAAGTAGCTTGATGGACTTGAATAACTCTGGCTCCAGCTTATCGTTAACTTCAAGGGATTTACTCCACACTTTAATCACTCACTGAATACATAATCTGACCTGGGAAAAGGCACAAAGTGTAAATCAGTGCCTGATTTGGTCCTGAGCCAATGCTGTTGGGAGAAATGCTTTCAAGAGATTTGATAAAAGGTATTTCTTAGATAATGAAAACTCCTACAGAAAGAAGCCTTATCAAATATGGAATGAGTATGGTCTATCAAACATTTGATTGCAACTTTTTCTGCTCCTCTGTAAAGTAAAAGCTCTGGATGATGCAGCGAGAGAGGGAGTTTTGGCCTCCTACATGCAAGGTTACAGCATTTGGAGGCACTGGGTCTTGTGTCACTCCTGTGTTCTTTACATAGAGAAAGGGATGCTGGAAGCACTCCTCGGCTCAGTGGGACTCTTTGAGAAGGAGAGAGAAAATAACTCTTTTATTATAAGGTTTGCCAAATGATCTCTGAGAAAATGTGATATCATTCATATGCATTGCCAAGCTGGAGAGATGCCGCACATCTTGGCAGCCATCTAGAGCTAACATATAATTCCTTTGGGTTGGTATGGGCTTTATCAGAAACAGCTCCATATGCAGTATTTACATAACTGTGGTGGAGTGTGAGAATAAACACAGCTGTGGCATTGCCCTAAATATTTCAATTCAGTGGGGAATTAAGGGAACTTTATCACTGAAGTGCAGATAAACAGAAGTCAGTAAGCAGTGGTCAGTTTAGCCAAGGAACAAATCAAAGCTACAATGGCTGGGCTGGACTGCTGGAAACGTTTAAGTGCTTTAGTGTTGGAGTTTACTAAGGTCACTGGTATTTTTTTGCTTTTCAAAAAATATGGAAATGCCATCAGTCAGTTGTTATACAAAAAGCATCACCCAAATGGACTGGTGAAGCGAAGCAGCATAGGCTGAAAGGCAGAAAAGGGAAGAGTTCACAGGGATGTGGCGCTTTCCACATCTGAGTGCGGTTGGAGTCCATGGATTTCCGGGAAGATTATAAGTTTCTGTTAGTATCTCTATCCCAGTTGACTGTGGAGACGGGAGTCCTGGATCTTCATCAGAAATCTGTAAGCACAGTTTCTTAAAGATAGATCAGTTCCCAGATCTTATAGCAAATAGCCAGTCACAGAATTCACAGGCAGTTGAAGATTTAGACTTTTGTCCTTAATGTATGAATAAAAAAGCTACCCTACCTAGCTGCTTGCACAGGAATGACACTTGCAGATGTATTCCTTGGGTTGGACCACTGCTGTTGATAAAAAGATTCATTTTCAGGGCTGTTAAAACAGCATTTATTCCAGTTTTGAACTCACTTTTGAAAAGTGTAGAAGTGTCCAATCTTCCTGTTGAGGGAACGAGGTAGACTTTCTGCAGTTGTTAGTGCATCACCATCAAACTTTGACGACTGACAAGCAGTCCCCAAAATAGCCCCATTAGAAGTCACTGAGGTATGAAATTTTAAGAGTATTTTTGCAAGCATGGCTCAGTATGTGTGTGTGCATATGTATACAAGAATATATACATTGATATCACAGTAGAATGTGTATATGTTAGAATGTGTGCATGTTAGAATATGCATCATTTAAACACTTAAACAGAATTGTAAAGAACTGTCTAAATGTTCACTATTTTAGGAGACAGAACTCTTGGAGAAATACTTAAATAGCCATCATCAAGGGAAATAGACTTTGATGAAGGCCCAAGTAGCAAAATACTTGTTTGTATGTTAATCCACTTGATTTAAGTAAGAATTTTAAGTGTTTTCCAAATTTGAGGGAAGCAAGTTGCGTTTGGAAGGTCTTTCAGTTCTATTTATTTTTAAACCAAAGCCTGTTGTATTTCTAACTTAAAAAGAAATGACACAAGTTTGCTGCTGCTCCTGTGCAGCTGAAAAAGCAGCTCATTCTTCTGTGTCTTTATAGTCCTTGTTCAGCACTTTGTTTACTGCACGATACGCAGTGACTTTGGAGGTGGGAGTTCCCTTACGAAAACCACAGGCTTTGTAAAGAGCGTTGTTTCACACAATCCCTACAGTGCTTTAACATTTTTCAAAACCAGCACAATACTGCTGTGCTGTCTAAATAATTTTGTCTTTAAAAGAAGTGTTAAAATGAGAGGTAGAGTGCAGAAAATCCTGAGTGCATCTCCTGGCTTGTTCCCTGCCTTGTCTGGGTTTTTTGGTGGTGAAATGGGGATGCTGTCGCTGACCTCATTTGTAAAATGCCACGAGATCTTGTGCCAAAAAGTGCTCTGTAAGTAGTAAGCAATGTTTCACTGATTACCACAATGTACTTTGAAAATCCAAGCCTGTAGAGTTTGTTTCCACTGATAGCTGCCTACAAGGACAAGTTCAAACTCAAGTTCGTATGGCGGCAGGAGAGCAGTGTTTCTGATGGAAAGACAGACTGGGTTATGGTAGCTCTGCATGATCGTAATGATCATCAGACACAATTGTCTAAATCATAACTGACAGTTATGAGACAGCTTTTTCTGGCAGTTCAGAAAAAATGAGAGTGTGATGGGGCGCACGCCTGTCTACAAAGATAGTTTTCTTATTCACCTGACAAGACATTTTCCTTTTGATACCTGAGGTTGAATCTCCAGTGCATCCTGGAGTGGCTAAATACGAGCCTTTATCTTCAGACAGTGCTGAGCTCCAGCAGCTTTACAGAGGAAACATGCGTTATTGTGTTGGCTCAGTGCTGTCTGAAAAATCAACCCACTTTTTAAGCTATACAAACAGTGATTTAGGACCCTGAACAGTTCAGCTGCTGAGTTTGGAAAATCATGACCTTTTCTATCTTTAGAGTAGTGTCTACGTGGAGAACTCCCCTTCCCAAAATGGACAAACACGAGACTCTCCCAGTCCCAGAGAGCTGCACAGATCGAGTCACCCTCTCTTCTGGATTCTGATCTAGTTTAACCAATTAATTAAAACCTCTTAATTGTTAGTTAAGCTCCAAATTGCAGGATTTTGTAATTGCGTAACAAATATTTGCATTACAGTACTGTCTTGAACCTCAACCTGAATAAATTCCACTGAACTAATTACTTTTCTGCTGCAGAAAGGAGTTGTCGTGTGTCCCAGAGGTCAGGCAGGTCGAATGAGTGTGGGTAACATTCAGGGGCACAAATGTGATGTGGAGTTGAGTGATGGGCAATGACCAGGGCTTGGTTTTATAATCATTACTTAAAGATAAGCCAGATTATTGCTTAATGGGTTATTTAACAAATGTTCAAGTAAAAGTGGCCCACAAAGCTATAAAGAGCACACAAAGCCCCACTAATAACTAATAACTTCACTGGGAACAGAGCTGAAATAGCTGCAGCTGCCTCTCAAAGCATTTTTGTTGTTGTTAGCAAAGGTGTTGGCACAGGTCCCATAACCACGATGGACAGGGTTCATTTTCCTGGAAACTGTTCGCCTGTGCTTTTCAAACCACAGTGGTGGGGTAGAAGCCTGCAGGATGGTCTAGTGAGCATGTTTTTGGGGAAAAATCATCTCTTTCCACAGGAGTTTGGCAAACTTTGGAAGATACCTGCCAGCAGCAATCATATGGTTGCGGGTAGCACACTCTTGCTGCCACTGTTGGCGGGATTTAAATGGAGCCTTGAGGACATTGGTAACTCCTGAAGAAGGCCAGTTACACTAGGCTTCTGTTTGATGCTTCGTGGTGTCACTGAAACCACAGCGCGATCCTAAGAAAACTCCTCCATTTGGGATGAGGGTGGTTTTCATTTGGCTCTGTATGTGTGAAGTGAACACACTGAGAAACTCCGGGTGTGCTGTCATATCCAGCTGAAGAAGGCAGCAGCTTATCCCTCGCTCCTCCGCAGCCATCTCCCATGCAGTTCTAGGTGGTCGCCATGTTGGTGAATGCTAAGGGGTGAAGGGTCCTCTTGCCCTTGTATTTGAAACTCCTTCTGACATGCCAGATGCAGAGTTGCAGCAGCACTGGCAAATCCGCTTCTCAAGGATTTTACCGTAATGCGAGCAACAGACCTGGCTTCAGTTAAGATGATCCTACTCTATTCAGGTGCTGTAACGGTAAGTTTTTAGTGATAGGTTTTGATATTAGTTCTTTCTTTTTAACTCACTGCTAACACTGAGTGAGGTAATAAATTTAGCTGCCTAATGGTATCTGAGTGAACATAATGTTTTTCCCCCCCCATTTTTCTAGACTTATTGAAGTTCATTCACCTGATGCCAAGCACACCGTGGTGCTCAGGAGTAAGGATTCAGCTACAGCCCAGGCCTGGTTCAATGCCATCCACTCCAGTGTCAATGAGCTCATCCCCAGGGTGATTGCAGAGGTCAGAGACCAGCTGGGTAAAACAGGGATTGCTGGAAGTCGAGAGATTAGGCATCTAGGCTGGCTTGCAGAAAAGGTAATGAAAACATTCTTATTTTCATTTCTAAGCTCTCTTTCTCGCTTGCTCTTTGTTCCTGAATTCAGCCTTTTCTGGAAGTGGAGAGGCTAAATGAAGTTCTGGCTTTTGATATAGCTTTCCGTGAAGACTTCTCATTTCTTAATGTGTCAATTTTTGTGCTTTTTAAAAAAACCCCAAAAAACTAGAAGGTAAAGCAAAGACTTTCCCGGGAGATCAAGTCTCATGATCTGTCAAGTTCAGGCATGAGACGTGAGTCACTAAAACTGATACCAGCCTTGATCTTCCCTGTTGTTATGTCTCCTGTTCATGTATACGAGATGTCACCTTCCTGCTCCCAGCCTGGGAAGTAACCAGTTACTTGGTCCATGGTCCACTGCTGCGCTGTGCCTGGCCGCAGGAGCTGGGCATGGTCTGAAGCATGAGGTGTTGTCCCTGCTGTGCCTTGGAGCTTGTTCTTTTAATTGTAACCCTACATTTGAGCTGATCTTTGTAGAAGGCCCAGCTTGCAATTGCAACTCAACCCTTGTGCAGTTTGAGTCTCAAAATATTTTGTACCACAGGGGAAAGCTGGTGTTCGGTTCGAAAGTAGTTTGGGATCTATTGACTTGCGGAAAGCTGAACCATGAACGCACAGGGATGGTATTAGTATGAGATGATCTAGTTTTAAATCAGTAGTCTCAGAATTTGTTTTAGGCACTGTACCAACTGATAAGTGTGGATTTGCTATGGTAACAGTGTTAGGATCGTGCCTAGAAATACCTCTCACCCAGGTATTGCCCAGCAGCCGTTCAGAGCATCTCTGCCTCTCCAGCTGGGGTGTGTGGAAAGTGGCCACTGTGTAGGCACTGCACTTTCAACCTATGCATCCAGCAGTGGTGTGGAAAGCTGACTGTGACTGCCATGCTAAAAATACTGTACGTTTTAGCTCTATCTGGGATTTTGTAGATGAAAATATGGGAGCCACAGGTGCCATATTTCTATCTAGCATCCTTTAAGAAGGCACACCATTAATTTTTAGCAAAACGTTGGTCAGTCAACACCACTTGCAGCAAGGCAAAGATTGCAAGATCTTTCAGGCAGATTTTGTGTGTTTTCCTGTCCCTCCCTCCGAGCTTGCAGAGTGGGGAGGACAGCACAACTCTGTGGCTTAGTGCTGTAGAAAATGTAAAAAATTGGAGGAATAATTTGGGGTTTAAACACCAAATCATTGGTAAGTAAATTTTAACAGTACTAAACTGTACAGCCTTGGGTATTTAGTCTTGTTTTCCCTTTTGTATCTGTTTCTGTAAACTCTTGAAAAGCTGAACATAAGAGGCTTTTTCTGTTGCAAAATCCTCTCCTCTGAAGGTAATTGCTCTCTAGCAGATTGTATAGACCTTATATGTAAAATATCTACAGGTCATTTTAAGCGGACACATGGCATGTTTCTGGTTTTTTTAATTTCCTCTCCTTACAGTTAATACACCATATTCCATTCACACGCTTCTTTCTCCTCTTTTTTTTTTTTCCCTATCTTAGTTCATGTTTCTCATTATGGACTGGTTCAAGGTCCTCCTGAATCTAGTGTTGCCTTTAATAGAGCCAGGCTGCAGCTCTGTGCACGTTCCAGTGTATTTACAGTGGCTGTCATCGAGAATTAGCCTTGAGAGATTTACAGCGACGTTACCCAAAAGTCAACATGTTTTTTTCACCAAACTAACCATCCAGAGCTGTGCAATAGTAATGGAGTGAGGTCAAAAGTTCCCAGTTTATTCTCATGTTGAAGACCTGTTGAAAAGTAGAGAAAATCACTACATATGGTAAAAAATGATATGAAATTTCTTTTCTTTTGTTACTCAACTGTGGGCTGTAAAGCCTGGGTGAAAAAAGGCTAACCTGCAGGGTGGGAGAGGAAGGTCTACATACAGTATATATGCAAACTGTATATATACTGTTTCAGAAGAGGTGTTCAAGGCAGGTAGGTGAGGTGCTGACCACAGGGTAGTTCCTAGTTGCTCCTTGCGCAAAACCTGGGGTTTCCAGTGAGGAGAGATTATATTCTGCAGTGATTTTTGGAAGCACACTGGGATTCTTCTCCTGGGGTGAACTTCCCTGCCGCATCCACTGGTGAGTTGGTTTCTAAACAGGAGTTCAGAAGGGGACCTCATTATTAGCAGCCACAAATAAAGCATGTGCCTTGTATTCCTCCTAATATTACCACAAATCTTTTTCTGTGTGATATTTTGTGGCATATCTTGCTATTTTTCCATGGACTGCAGCAGGAAGAAATCTGAATTCTATTTTGAAAGCATCTTAGACTGTAACTTTTAAGACAGCTTTTATGGCGTTGTATTATGTTAGTTACATAGCATATCCTTACAGTGAATTCTCAGCAAAATGGAACAGCGCTAAGTGAGATGAATTCCTCTGCTTGTTTGGGGAATGCAAAATGTAATCCCCATAAAAGTTTCACTGTAATTTGCTGTGATTACTCTCTGCTTTCATTAAGCTGTTTCCTGGTGTGACATGTTTTATATGTCTCTGCTCTAAACTTAGCTCTAAACTTCAACCTTTATGGTACTACAGAAATAGATTCATTAGCGGAGCCTCCCTCAGGTGGGTAACATTAAAATAAATAGTAGGTTTCTAAAGGTACTATGCAATTACATGCTAACAGGATTCTTCCACCTTCACTGAACTTCCCTGTGAAGACAGCCTGAAATTTGTGGTCTTCAGCATGAAACATCCATCTTGCAGGTCCACCATTAGGTCTGGGGGTGGGCAGGGAGGGTCTGTCAGCAGGTAAAGCAAAGAATTCTGCATCACTTTAAGAAAGCAAACGTGCGCTGTGGCATTGTTCTAGGTAAGGAGAAAAGCAGCCAGAAGCAATCATTAGAGATGCTATATTCCCCCTCTTTTATTAAGGCACTAACCTTGTCCTGACTTTGACCTCATGGCAAGGGTTTCTGAAGCCAGCCAAGGATTACAGAGTTTTATTAGTCACCAGCATCCTAAAACTTCTCTGTAACTAAGAGAAATGTTAAGTATCGGTTTGTAATGAAGTGTGTGTATTCCCCATCACCTTTTCTTTCTTGTATTTGTCTTTTCACTTCAGCAAGACCTGTGGGATTAACAAATGGCCTCGGTGGGAGGGAACAGCTACGTGTGGGCTTTAATCTGCCCAGGTCTTTACTTTTTTTAATGCTCCCTTAAAAATATTTTTAGTGACCAAATACAAAAAAATGAGGTTAGTAATGTCGTTCTAACTGAGGGGCTTTTCCATGTGTGTGTTGATAGCCCCTCTTCCTTCCTGGAATGCTTTCAATCCTTGTAGTAGCGTCTTTTCCACCTCTCTTTTTTCCCCTCTTTTTTATAGTTCTGCATATCCTGTGGCTTATTGAGGAGCTGAAACAGGCATTGCTGCTTTTCTCCTCATGCTTGTTCACCTACCGTTGAGTTCCTTCTTGGGGAGCAAATTCTACTCTTGCACTGGAGAGCTAAAACACTGAGGAAATGGTAGTTTATTTTATCATTCCGTAATGTCTGCTCCAATAGACCAAGATATCATTGGCAAAAGCTTTATCTACATTTTTGCCTCTCTGCAGCCAGAGACCATCCTCCTTTCTGAATGTCAAATGTCTTACAGGCAATGGGCTTCTTCAAATGATCTCAGAGCTCCTCTGAGAAACTTAAAAATAGGAGTTGCTGCAAGTTGTCTTTTATAATGTTAATATTTGAAGCTGCAGAAAAAGTGCCTCTCTGGGCTTTTCTCACTAGATCTTAACCCCAGCGCTTGGCTCCTGTTCACGTTGCTCTGCCTGCGCGGGGCACGTGTGTTGCTGCTCCTACAAACCTGGTGTGGGGATCAGAGGGGAGAAAACACCCGATATTGGAGGATAAATAACCAAAGCGGCACGGGGAATTGGAGTTGTTTTTCAGCTCCTGACACTATCTCTGAAATGAAAAGTGTGTTAATATATCACTGGCTGTTCAGTCTCCTCAAACCTTAGATAACCATATCATTGTGTTAGAGCTGAAGTGCGAGACATGTCACAGCAGAGTGATCTTCTTCGGTATCAAGCTGTATATTGCAGCATTATATTTGTCTTCCTTCTCTCTAATTCAGAGGAGGGAGTGATAACAGCAAGATTGTGAGCCATGCAAGCTGTCCAAACAAGATTTAGGCAAAAGACATGAGAGTATATTTGAGGGGTTTTTTTCCCCAGTATGAAATGAAAATGTTTGCATTTTACCATTTCCTTTGGAAGTATGTTCACTGGCTAGGAAAACAAGTACACAGCCACAGAGTCATGTTGTTATTCTCATCACAGATAAATGAGATTTCAAAGAGTGAGCGAGGAGCTTCAGTTTTACAATTCTATGTCATTTCCAAATTGTAAAAGTGAGCTTAAAATGCCTTTGCACGAGAAAGCCACCAGCCCATCATGTAGTTAAAACATTTTGGCTTTATTAGTATAATAAATATCTGATTTTAACAACCTTCCCATGACATAGTATAAAATAGAATAAAAGCACAGCAGCTGTTAAGCAGCGTTTTTAAAACCCTGGCATGGCCTTGTCCATCGTCGGGGCTGCCGCTGTCCCCCGTAGCTCTCCCAGCTCTTCCATTGCAGTGGTGGCAGCGCTTGCCTGACCCTGAGCCGGATCAGATAGTTACAATGGTAGAAAACTCATTGCTTTAGGTGGGGTAGCATTAGCTTTCTGCAGCTTTTATGAGAAATGCAAATCCCAGTGCAAGAGAAGTAGTGAGAGCCTGTGGTAAAGGGACAGGGACGGGGAAATGGGGCTGCCTCCTTAGGCAACATGTAACTCTTCCTCTGGGCTAGCTGCCTCCTCAGGCTGCCCAGGCTGAACCAGTGGCGTGTTCAGGGATAAAGTCCAGGTGGTACAAAACCCCAGGTCTTTCTTCTGGCCCTGGAAAGTATCTGTGTGTTTAGGCTGAAACTGCAGGGAGTTTTGGGTTGTACCGTTTCTTAACCCCCAGTGCAAATCAGCGTATGGTTTAACCAGGTGAATAACCTGCTAGGAACATGGACATTTGCTAAGAAAACGATTACTCAAATGCCTAATTTCTTTGCAAGGAAATTACCTTCCTGTAGGGTAGTCTCCTTTGTAATTTCTGTTCTCTACAGGGTTTTGGTTTTTTGGGTTTTTTTTGTTCTTTTCTTTCAGTCTCTTTTTTTTTTTTTTATTTTTTAAATTTTATTAATTATCTGGGCATGTTGGTAATTCTACCTATCTATAATGCCCAGGAGGAGGAGCAAGGCAATTTGGTCCTGGCCTCCTGTTTTGAGTGGTTAGAGAAGGAGCCAATTTCTCATATGGGTAATATACATCTTGTCATAATCTTAAAATTAAGATGACCTTTTGGAGATTACATATACCTCAAATCGGAAAATCTTCTGTGTGTCCTAAATTAGAAATCGTAGTTTTAAAATCCCAGCTCATTGCTTGCTGTGGAGCACTTGCATCCAAATGAAGAGTCCTGCTATTGCCCTCTGTCACTTAACCTTGCAGCTTATTAATTCCGGAACTTATTTGTTTGCTTTGTAAAACACCATAACAGAGGGCTTAATTACATTAACAGTCTTCATTATCTGGGATAACGATCAGCCTGTTCTTAGGAAAGACGTAAACCTGAAATAGCATGAAGAGTAATTTCCTCTCCCAGCCTCAGCGAGGTTCCTCCCCAGGCCACTTTTATCAGCAGTAACATAGTTCACTTTCTTGCTTAAGGTACATTCAGTAAATGGATGTATTAAGAAAAACTCGGTCTGAAAACAGCCATTTCATTCACCATACTGTTTTAAAAACTTTGCCAGTCTTTGTCTGTAACACACGCACTATTTCTTCCCACGACAATGAGAACGGAGCAAATGATAAATTTAAATCAAGCAGAAGTGCTCATTACAGGGGGATTGGAAAGAAGAACAAGATTAGATGAATCATGAAAATTATAGGAACATGGTGGTAAATGGAAGGCATGAAGGAGCTGAGTTTGAAAGTCTATACTTCTGCAGTATATTTGGGTTGTTACAGTGAAGGAAAAACCCTCTGTCAGATAATTGCTGAGCACAGATAAATAGTTAGTGAGCACTGTGGTGCCTGCGGTAGCTTACAGGTGTTAAATTATTCTTTCAGAAACTGAGCTGAAGTGTAAACTGGGACCCTGCATCTCCTCTCACCCTTCCCACGGGGGCTGCATTAGTTCTGGCTGGATCCCAGCAGAACTAATCACGCCCTGCCCACTCTCCCTCCGTTTTGATCTAACAGCCCTAAAAACTGACTGAAGTTTTTCCATGAATACAGCATGTTGCTATTACTGTTCCTATGAACCCCAGGAATGGCAGGAAGGTTCCTTTATAATGTCATCCCTCCGTGAAGTTTTATTTGACTTCTCCCTTCCTGCCTCAGGAGGAATTGACATGGCTCCTGCTCCAGCAGCTGAGCCTGCGCGGGCAGGGGGGGCACGGACGCGGACCACAGGCGGGATCCACGTGCTGGCCCGTGGCTCTGGTGCTAGAGGGATCTTCTGCAAATGTCCTGCCGACAAACCCGGGGCAGGATTTGAGAGGGGAAATCATCGGCTGTGGCTCGGAAGGAGGAGAGGATGGAGGATGCTGAAAGGAGATGTGGGGGGAGGTGAGGGGGGGTGTGTTCACTGCCTCCAGGGGTGTGGGAGCTGTTTCTCTTGGTTCCTCCAGTGTGGCAGGGTGGTGGCTATGGGAGCACATCCTGATGTGGTCCTGTGCACCGGACACTTTGCATGGCGTGGCTGCTGCGGAATGGGTGCTTAACTCCTTCTTCTACATAACCCAAACATGAACTGCTGCTTGGATGGGCTGGATGTTGCTGGACGAGGGACTTTCTAGATTTTGGTAGATGAGGGATTTTCTTCCTAGATCCTGCAAAATTTTCAGGATCTTGGGCCTCTCCATCTTTCACCTTGGCAGCTGCAGCTGAATTTGTCCATAAGGGTCCACCGCCCCTTACGCATGTGCTGGGTCAGCTCACCTTTTGGAGCTTTGTGGGTGCATGTGCCGGGTCAGCTCACCTTTTGGAGCTTTGTGGGTTTGAAAGACAGTATTTGAACATATTTGCAGTCAAGTTCAGTTGGAAAAAAACACAGGAAAGATACAGGTATGATGTGAAGGAAGGCTTTGATCCTCTTCCTTCAGAAGCAGGTGAAAGGCTTCCTTTTTTCTCTCAGCCTCTGACGGTAAATACTGCAAGAAAGATAGCGAAGGAATTGGGGACAGTGATGCTCCTTGGTTTTCAAATGCAATTTAAATGCAACAAGAGCCTCTCCTTAATAAAACACATGTTGCATAAGGAAGCAGAGACCTCTCCTGAACCCATATGCAGCCCTGTCATCAGTGGAGAGGAGAGAGTGCCCTTCCCAAATATTTTAAGCATTTAAGTGCCAACACAACTGGTCTCCCTCCACCCTGTTGTGTTTCTGCCTCCTTCTGCTGGTCCGAGCAGGACTCAGCAGTGGCGAGGTGGGCGGGGGGAGCGCCTGTGCTTGCCCAGCTGTGGGATGCAGGGTGGGAGAAAGCAGACCAGGACGTTGGTTGTGAAAGGTGTGGGGCTCATCCCGGGCATTCGGAGACGCTGTGGAGTGATGCCTGTGTTATCCGGGATGGGGAGGCTGGCATTAAGGCAATGCTTTGGGGCAAACGCAGCTGAAACAAAGAGCAAGGCAAATGCAGACTAAGCAATAGGAAGGCCCTGAGCATCTCCCTCATCAACCGCACTGACCTGAGCAGCGCTTGGGGGCACCCAGCTCGCCCTCCAGCCTCTAGATCCCACTTCATTTCTATAGGACAAACTGATTTACTCTTAGATCCCCAGGGCTGATCTACCCCGATTACAGATCACTGTGACACTACAGGCTCTGAGAAAGACAGTGTTTTGCAAGATACGCCCTTGCACTGTCTCTCTTTACTCCTTTGTCTGTATTTTTCTGCTTACTGGCTGCGTGTAAGAAGTTTGAAAGGGAAGGGATTGTCTTAGAAAATCCCAGATTTTCCAAATATTAAATTCCTAAATGATCTACATTTTCTCTCTTTAAAGTTACCTTGTTCTAATTTTCTGGTTTTGTCTCCTGAAGTTAAAAATTACCTTCAGGGGAATGGAGGGGCCCTTTAGGGGCACATTGACCTTCAGGCTCTGCCCAGTATGAATTCATTTCACCCCAGTCATTGGGGGGTTTTTTCTAGCACAACAATGCTCTCATTTCAGCATTTTGATTAATGGCATGAATAAACAGATTAGAAAGCAGCAGAATAGGCCATAAAAAAATCCTCTTCTCTTTGCCCTGCAGCCTTTCTCGCCACAGGGACCCTCAGCTGATCCCCAGGGAGAAAACTCCTGGCAAAAGCGGAGCCATTCCTAGTAAAAATGCCCTGATTTAGAGGAAGACATTTGGGTTTTTTCCCCTTTTTGCATAGCATTGCCCCATCCTGCTCAGTCACTCAGCTTGCAATCAGAGGTGTGTTGTCTCTACCCACAAGTGCTTTTAGGACCGATGAGCTGGTTAATGTTTGAGGAATGTTGCGGAAGAGCAGATTATTGCTGCTGGTACAAGCAGAAGCAATATATGCCTTGTATCCTGTTTTGCCAAACAACTTTTAACAGAGAAAAATAAACATTTTCTAAAAATACCTTGAGAAGAAGCTGTGTTCTCTGTTGGAAAGAGGGATTGACCTTTAGAAGAATAGGAGAGTTTTTAAAAAAACAGTGGAGAGAGAAAAGTTATATGCATTATAATTTTCAGTGTGGCAAGACATTTACTGAGTGCAGGCTCTACAAATCCAGTCCAATTTTAATCCTCAACCTCTGTTTATGTAATAGGTTCCTAAGGCTATTAACGCCAGCCTTTTACCTTATTATTGTATCCTGTAAAAATAAAATTATACCCATAATACCATGACAGCCCTTACAAAAATGTGCCATTAGAAAATTATATTGCAACACAGCGACTCTGGAGACTGCAGGGAAGTGTTTCTTGTACAGCCTAATTGTTGCATCAGTAGTATTTTCACCACCCTTGGTTACTGAGGAAGAAAGAACAGGATGATACTGTATGTAAAATAGCATATTTTGAAGCACTGATTTCAGGGCCTGACTGTGGCAAGAGTGCTTGGGTTATAAGTGAAATCCTTGTAAGAACTGTACGTGAAACAAATACATGATTGAAAAGGTTTCTTGTATCGTTCCTCTCCTCTCTCTTACTCTTAAACTAGTGTCTGTTTTATTTTAGTTATTTTAAGACAGGAAATGTTTTGACACTGGAGTTTTAACTGAAAAAAATAATAGTGCTGATATAAAAATCCTTTTGTTCCCTTCCCCCAGATCCCTCGGTTCTGAAGATTTATTTCTGCCTGTGGAGTTATCCTCTCTGCTTAACTGGACAGTAACTGATAGTGCGCATCACGATAATTAGTCTAACAAGTCTCCTAAACCCCAAGCCCCACAGCTACCTTTAAGCTTCAGAATATCCTTACTGTAATGTAAATAAAAGCTTTAAGAAAGGACTGAAGAAAAAAAAAATTATGGCAAGGGAGCCTCCTTGCCCTCTCCAAGGGGTTTCCTCTTCTCATTTTTAATGAGGCCCATATTAGTTGTCATTTGTACCTTCCCTGATGAATAGTTTGGAAGCAAAGCTTTCTCTGTGCACAGCAAAATTTGTGCCAAGTTGCTGACCTTTGCTTTTGGTGAGACCTCATTTGAGTCTCAGTCCCAAGCCCAAACATATTGTTGGATCAATCATGTTGATTTTTGGCTCTGATAGTAATGTGCAGCTAATGAGTTGTACGGTGTACACATTAACCTCAGACCCGCCAGCGCTAATGCCAGGCACGTAGCAAAACCGCGCTGGGGCTGCAAGAAAGACATACAGTGCTGGCATCTTAATAGAAGGAGACAATTAAAAACAGTAGAGCAGTATCAAAGGTTCACTGCTTGTGGGATGTAGGATTTAATCAAAGCAGGAAAAACAAACTGTCTTCTGTCTGTTCAGAAAAAAAAAAAAATCTCAGCACCATAAAGGTGCTTTATGAACTGTGAAATAGAGAGGAAAGCCTGAATGTTTAAACAGTAAGATAATGATTTTACTACCAAAAGGGAATCTACTTTAGGGAACAGCCATTGAATACCATTAGATTTAACCTTGTCAGAGATTACCATCTAATGATTTTCATGGCATTGCAAGGAATTTGGGAGCATTGCTGTATTTTTTTTTTTTTTTGATTAGTAGATACCTTATTTAGCCATACTTCAATGAAGTTCTCCTGTCCTCACAAGTGAAATTGCTAAGATCAATTGTTGAATTACCACACACGGACAGCATCACTGGTTTTGAATGCAGCTGTTTCTGAGCACTTCCAGAAGTAACACATCCCTTGAAGGGCCAGATTTTGATCTCATTTTACAATTGTAAATCTAGGGAGAGACAGTATTTTGCTGATCATCCCCATGGAGAGATGGCCAAAAATCCCAACATGCACAATATCCTCCTCCTGGCTGTTTTCCTCACTTGAATGATGAGGAAAGGAAGGAAGAGTTGAACAATAATTACATACGAAAGCAACATTTCCAGTTTTAATCTAAACCCTAAACAAGGTCTCCTACAGGGGAGAGAGAAATAGAAAGAGAATAAATGTGATTTCTGTGGATCACACAGTTTTATGTCCTCCTGTTTGTGCGATGAAAACTGATCAATAAGGCTGAAGGACCATTACTGCTTCAAACAGAAAATCTAGTGAAATCAAATGGAAAAAACAAAAGTACATAGAGATGTAGTCTTTGGGGTTCACGATAGACTTTGGATGCAAGATAGCCTGAAAGGCATAGGGTGAGAAGGAGAATCAGTGGGTAGGAGAATCCAAACCAGGATCTTCTGGAAGAGCAAAGTTCTCTGGATGTATGAGAAACTGCCCAATCCTTGCATCGTTCTTGGTAGAGTTCCCCATACATGCAGCATTACCAAAGCCTGGAGAGGGTGGATGTGAAAGAAGTGAGGTGGCCTCACACTTGAATGAGGCATTGGGGACTTACCCTCTCAGACATACCATAGAGGTAGAGAAATCAGGTATTGTATCACACCTGACCTCATGGCAGAACCTGTTGGAATGACACAGGATTTTTTCCAGCACTAGCACAGCACACAGAAATAATGCAATTTCAGCAGAGATGTGGTACACCATCCGTGGTAATAATCACACAGTAGGATCCATGGAAAACTCTGCAGTCTGTTTTAGAGCTGCTCTTCCTGAAATGTTCCATGGAGTCACATTTTTTTCTGGTCTAATAGTGATGTTCAAATATTTCTGTCTTCCAACAGTTTAGTCTTTTTTTCAGAGAAGTCAGTGTCAGTAGAGTCACAGGCGTAACAAGCGACAGAAGTTAAACTTATTGGAGATAGGGATCAGAAGAGTCAGAAGAAGTTGCTAAAAAGTGGTAGCACTCAGATGGCATATTGTTATGAAGCGTGAGCCATCTTGTCAGCAACTCCAGCAACTTCAGCAAAAGCACACCCATTCTTACCAGCTCCAACTGCAAGACTGTTGAGGACCATCTCGGAGATCTAGATGGATACCCTGGAAATTTTCTTTTAAGTACAGGGATTTCCACCCCCTCCTTAGAAGGGCATATTGGCTTATATAGTGCACCTGTTCAATAGTCAGGGTACAAAAAGGGGCTCTGGAGACAAAGTGGCTGTTTCTTTGGGTGTACATCAGAAGGAGACTCTATGTGGGGGTTTGGACCTGCTGCTCCCAACATACTGACATTGCTGTTGAAGTCAAATGGACTTACCAAAGTTTTTTTCTCAGATGTTATTTGGATTCCCTGAGTTTCAGGTGCTTGTACGGTAACAGTAGCCCTGCTGGAAGGAAGCACCTGGGTTTTAATCACTAGTTGTTAACGACTGTTAGCCACAGCGAAGATTCCCGAAACTGTGTGAACACATTGTGTTATTATTGGGGCTTTTTTTATTTATACTTTTCTGCTGATCAGATGCTGCTGTGCAAACATTCATTTGTTGATCTTGTGCTGAAAATAGTTGCAGGCATTGGCCAGAGTAGGCTGCCGACGTGTGGTATGGATATAGCTGCTTTTGTGTGCTTCATACTGGAAATGTCAGGGATGTTTATGGAAACGGCTCTAAAAAGTTCAATTTGAGTTGAAGCCTGCTATGGAAATCGAAGCTTACCTATTTGTTTATGGAATTAAAAACTGATACATTATTATGAAAAGGAGCAGTTTATGGTGTTGTCTCTGGCCTCGTCTCATTCTGTGAAGGTTTCTGCAGGGCCCTTTGGGGGGAAGTACATTAAAACTTTAGGTTTAAAGACACACGTGTGTTCATTACACTTAAAAAAACCTTATTATTGCTAAGTTCTTTGGATCCCTGAATCACAGGGTTAAAGAGTACATTAGTCTTCTCCCGCCTAAAATTTTGAAACAGGTTTAAATCTGCATGCCCAAAACTGCAAGCAGATGTTACAAGGCAGAGGAGACTGGAAGAGATGGAAGAAGCTGGAGGTACTGCAAAGAGGAGCAGCTTGGAGAGGGATTGCACAGCTGCACGGCGTAGTGTGAGAACCTTTTAGGAGACATTTTTGCCTTCAAGCCCCTTGCTTTTGTGGTTTTTTTGGGAAAGCTGATTATTGAGGATGAGCTGACTTACTGCTGGTTCTTGCTTTGTTGTTTCAAGAGTTTGAAATGAGGAAGAGAGCAGCACTGATTCTGGTGGCGATTGTTGTGGTTAAAAACATAACATTAATAATCATGTTAGCGTGAGAGGGCCTAGGGACAAGCCAAAGCTGGAATGCCGTGGTGTGAGACTGCAGCATAAACAGTACCAACAGGAGCAGACCCTGGAGTAGGCAAGGCAGAGGAGGGAGGAAGCGTGGAACCACACATCAGATGTTGTGTCTCTGCTGTGATTTTTGTTCCTGTGGGCCATAAGTCAAACAGATGAGTGCAGAAAGACAAATAGAGCCCGGGAGAAGAGTGGGACGGCACTGTAAGAGATTGAGAGAGGAAGCTGAGCTACGGGAGCCTGCAGGAAGGTGACAGGGGAAGGAGCAGCCCACCGATGAGCTGCAGAGACCACTGGGTGCAGACGGGTGTACAAATGGTTGAGTGGGCTGGAAGGTGTTGAAATATCCCCTCTTGGCAAGAAGAGGACTAGCCTTCTCTGAACCCTTCGTAACCCTCTAAGATTAATTCTTCACAGCTGCAAGGAGACTTCAAAGAGAGGAATTTTAGCTTCTCTGTCTTCTTCACTTCAGGTTGGACAGCGGGGCTGTTTGTACTCATGAAAGGTCATGTACATGATCAGTTTCCATTAGTCTGGACACTGTCAAGTAAAACCTCAGTCTCTAGCCCCTTCAAATAACTTGAAGCAGCTGCTTGGATATTTGCAAGCCCTAGCAGAAGGAATGGATTGTGGTTATAGTATCGCATCCAAGCGAGTGAACAATTCTGTAAAACAGTCACGAGGAGCCAACCACTAACTGGTAACTGTTATGCACCTGTAGCTGTGTGTGGACCTGCAAAGGGGTTTAAAGTTTTGGAAGCAGCAGCATTGTAGGCTGCTCTGCTAAAAAATGAAATATAAGAATATTGATCTCAAAGGCAACACAGATCACAGACTGCTTTTCTTCCAGGGAAGCAAATAGCCACCATGGTGTCTTGTGTCAATCCCAGACGTTATCAGTTTAGTGCCCAGGATCCAGCAGCAGTGAAGGTTATGTGCACGTGCAGATAATGATAAAGGAAGTTTGTTCTAGATCTCCTCTTCCCCTTCCTCTTCTGTCACTCTGCATGTCTCCCCTGACATTCCCTGTCACTGATTCCCCCTTCCTCTGATTTTATCTGGGTTGTCTGAGGACATGCTTTTGAATAAACGGTACTTTTAAAGGGGTGCTGGGTATATGCATGAAAAAGTGGTAATAGCTCGCCTGTTTTCCATCGGGCATAATTTAGGAGTAAATCCATTGACGTCAGTAGAATTGAACGGATATAAATATAATTGAAGTCAAGTCCTATATTTTTAAGGTTAAGTCTAGAAAACACTGTAACTTGCTCTCCCCTCTCACTTTCTTTTCTCATTCAAGCCCTGCCACAAATATGAATGTCTTAATTGGGATTTAATCTATTTCTGCACAGTTTAATCAAAGATCTGTCACTAAAGAATTTTACAAGATGCAGAGGTGAAGCCCTGCTGACCCTCTACCTATCTTTAGAAAAATCTCACTGGGTCCTGGTTGTGAAAAACCTCAGCAGCAGTTGTTCTTTTTTTCCTTTGGTCAGTTATGTCAAGCAGTGTATCTGTAGCTATGTTTAGGTCTAAGCACAAACATGAGGCAGAAATGGAAGCTTTTTGGCGAGCGAAGAACATGATTTTCAGCTCATTCACACAGAATTGTGTTAATTAAGAGATTGTTTTCTGACAAATAGTTAATTGGGCCTGACTCTTTTCCATATGGCTAAGGAAATAAAAAATGGATTGAGGACATGGTATTTAAAAAAACAGAAATTTTGGTATGAAACCATTGGTATGATATCCAATCCCATTTGCTATACTAAAATGGGTTATATGAATATTTGCATATGACAATGTTATTGAAGTACATGGTTTCCAATTTTCTTTTTGCAGTTTCATCCTGGTGTTACTCAACTGAGTTACCTAAGATTTTTTATACCAGTATACATAAGATGTTTAGACCAGTGCAAACTACAAAAAAGATCTCAATGAAAAGACAAATGTTTATCTTCATAGTAGGAATAAAACTGGAAGAAAAAAATTGTAAAATTTCCCAGTGACCTCATTGCAAATACATTTCTAATACCAAGGGTAGAATTAGGTGTAGTCACTTTGATAATATTCATACGTGTTTGTCCTCTTGGGGTTTCCACTTCTTTCAGCCGCAGAAGTACCAGCAGCTCTGTTGTTGCCCTCAGCCAGTTCTTACTGTAAATGGTTGACACTTGCTGCCTGGGGTGATTTATTAGCCCACAGCAGGAAAGAGGCTTCCATTGATGAAATCAGTTGGTTCATGAGATCGTATATCTCTCATGCCAAAGATAATTTCTCTTTGGATATGTGATATGTTTGTTAAGAGATGTAGAAGTGTAATGCCATTACCAGGAAGTTCTTAATTTTATTAAATTATGTATTTCAGGGATAATTCTTAAATCTGAAACTTTAGTTTCCCCATCCTGGCCCTTGGGAGATAACCTGTAGCACGCAATCTGTTTATACTAGCTTTGGAAATTAACTTTATTCCTCCCAAGTTTTTCTTCTAGAGGAATGTTTCATTTCTCAGTAGAATTGTCCTGTGAGTAGTTAAACGCTGTGATTATTGCAAAAATGTGAAATACTGAGAATTAGAGCCAGATAAAGAGCATCAGCTTTCAAAAATGCATGGCTTATAGCATGTAATTTGCTGATATTTGTAGGATTTGGGTCTGTAGATTGATGGCCCTAATTGTGTGTCTTTTAGCAATCTAGATGAAATAACATGGCACAGCACTAAATCTATTTGTCCTGTGTGGCTAATTTAAAGCTCAGCATAGGTAACTGCCAAGTAGAAGGTTCTTATGTTTGTCTTCCTTGTATGGCTCTGTTGAATATTCATAGTTTCTATTAACACATGGCCTTCAGTATTTGCTACATTTTTGTTGCAGATAGTAGATTAATTAAAAGAGTTGTTGCCATAAAACCCTGGGCTGTGATCTTGTCAGATCTTGTAATGTAAAGCCGTATCAGGTCTGGGAAAGTGATGCCTCTTGAGAAGTGGCAGCTCCCATCCTGACCACAGCTCCAAACCTCATAGATTGAATACTTTTATTTTAGGGATATTTCTTCTACTACCATCTTCTGAAATTTATGAAAGCTGAGCTCTCATTTTTGTTGTAGGATCCTAGCCACAGAGAAAACCTTGAAACTATGGAATGAGTGCAAAGAAAAAGACTTGATAAAAAAAAAAATGTATTTTAAATACCAAGCAAACCTCAGACTGGTTTTCCAGCCTCACTTGACATCCCCAAGGGAGCTTTGGCTGGCTAGAGGTGGTAATACTGGTTTCCTATTAAAGCTGCCTTGTCAGTTATTTTTGCAAAATTAATAGTGCATGTGCATTTCTTCACGTACCAGACAGGTAGTGGTGACAGCTATCCAGCAAATCACAGGACCACTGAAAAACTGCATTTATCCTCTAGCTCTGAGCTTTCTCTCCTGCATTCTTCCAACTTACCTATTTCCTCTGGGTAAAACTCTCCTAAGTTACTATGGCAGGGTTAGAGTAATGACTGTCTTAAAAAGACATCTGCTTTTTTAAGCAGAATTGAGTTTTCTATTAGTCCCCTAAGCATATAACAATTCCTGACTTCACAGTATCCCCAGGACCCCAGTGGCATGTGCTCCAGCATGGGCAACAATTTCTTAATGAGGAAGCTGGCCAAGAACGAAGGTAGGGTAGCTGGGGATTTCTATCAGGGAAGGTTTTACAGAACAGGCTAGACAAATCTTGGGATCAAAGTCTGGCGTTTCCTGAGCAGAAGCTGAAGGAATTGATCTTTCAAGTATTCTTCAGCCCTCTTTCTATCAATCTAAGGATTCACATTTCTGAGTGAGTGACTGGCTTGAAGCATTCTTGAAGGCAGGAAAAGGATATTCTGAGCTTTTTTTAGTGGGGCAGGTGGCACTTTTTCATTAGATCCTATTTGTCTTCTGTATCCATTCCTTAGAAAACTAACAAATCCAAAATCAAACAGAGGTCTCTGAAAGGGCAGAGGTGTTAAAATTCAGCTTTGTCCTGGTTAAGGAATAAAAGAAAGCAAATTGGATATTAAACGGAATCACTGTTCATTTCCTCCCTTTACTGGCACACTGGGATTCACCAATGCTGAGATTAAATGTGAGGACCTACTGGATAGTCCTCCAGCTCTCCATACTGGTTTCCAAGGTGTAGCAAACTGGAAACCTGTGTGGTGGGCAGAGGTCTCTTGGAGCTCAGATGGGTTTCTAAGGATTAAAAAAAAAGTCATCCTGCCTGTCAGAAAGTTTTGGATTTGATAAACAAATTCTAATGAAAATTACATGTTTAAGTTCCTTTTTTTTCCCCAGCAAGAAAGCAGGTATATTCCTTGAGTACCATAATAGCTTGTGGAGGTCTGTCATTGTGCTGGTGGAGATAAAGACTTTCTGTTTCTATCCTTTTTAAAAAAGATATGTCTCAAATAATTGAATGGCTTTGAAAATGACAACCAGGTAAATAAAAAAAATCATTGAAAAGACAAATATGTGAACTTTTTGTGATAGATCTTTACTTAGGCATCTAAATAAGTAGGTTTGGATTCCAAATTGTGACTAACTTTCACCAAACATTTCAGAAACCTGCAGCTGCTTCACTTTTTTTTTTTTTCCAAAATTAAGCCAAATTATTAAGGATTCTACTTGACTTTTTTCTTTTTCAGTAAGGCTTCCAAATATTTCTCAACATGTTCAGAATTCCAGTTGATGAAGCATAACATATGGATTTTATTAATGTTTTTTGAAGATAATACATTTTTGTGCTAGGCGTGTAGTGAATTCACTCATTTGCTTGAGGTCATTTGTTGCATTGCAGTCCGTCAGTATTACTGAATATTGATCAATGACAATAGACTGAAACGACACGGTATTTTGGACTGTCCTTGAGACAACATAATAACAATGACAAAGAAACATCTTGTTCTCTCTGTATTGCTCCCCTACTATATTTTCTTCCAGCACTTGTGATTTATAATGACTCTTAAGTAAAGTAGTCAAATCTGTCAGTCTTGAAAAGGTGCCCGTCATGATGGGCCATCATTTCTGAGACTGAATATTCAGAAAGAAGGTGTGATAGAGAATGGCACAGAACATCTTCTGGGACAGATTTCAGTCACTGTAGTTTTAATGTGAACATTGACGATTTCCTGTCCTTTCACCAAACAGATACCGTAATAATTTTAAATGGCATTTGACATGTTTGAGCCTTCATTAAAACCTGCAAGCTGTTTTCAAATCAAAACTCCACATCCAGCATTTGATTGGGTGCTGTTGACAAGTGTTCTTGAGCTGATGATTAGACATCCATGCACTTTCCCTGAACTGGAAGACAAGATGTGTGTATCTTTTGAGGTAATGGGCATTATGGGGCATTTATCCTAATCTGGTACCCAGTTGATCAGCTGAAGTCAGTTTCAATTGTAAATTATGGACTCTTTAGAGACAGTAAGTTGAAGCTATGGTGCCTTTACATTGATTTTGCTCCTGTACAATTATCATTATGCTCCACTGATGATGATGAACTTCCTCATAAAATGCTTCACCTTGGCTGAACAGAAAACTCTGCTCACAGCAAAACCCCAGCATACAGCAACCTGCAGGGCAGAGCAGAGAACAGTGGTTGCTCTTCGTAACCTGGAGCATACCTGAGAGAAACTGGTTTTCCCCACCACTGAATAACAGTACCCGTTCTCGAGCACTTCCACAGGAGATGTGTCAGAGCTTCCAAAGCTCCCTGTCTCTTTTCTTGCCTCTAACTCAAAGCCATTCACAGGTATGATCCCTTTTCTTCTGGGGCTGACTCTGATGTGCTAAATGGCTCCGTGAACTGAAGATGAAGACACAAGACCATGCCAGGGTCCTTCTTTGTGCTTTCTAGGGCAAGCTTGGCTTACTGGAGGAACGGCACTGCTCCATTTTAAAGGGATGTTCAGTGTTTTTCCCTTAGTACTAGGATTATTGTGCTTTGAGGTCCAGTGTTTATTTTGGAGATAGCCCAGCAGCTCATCTTGCCCAGAACTGAGCTGTACCTTAGACGCACAGCTCATCCCACTTTTTAATTCTGTGATTTCTATTTAAATATTTATTAAATTTGAAGCCATTGTGATCAGCAACCTTTCTGTGATATGTTCATGAGACATGTTTCAAAAAGCAAGTTTACAGACGCCCTCACTTGCAGTCTGAAGAGCCCAGACATCCCCTAGGTAAGCCATGCATACTCAAAATGCATGAACACACAAGACATGCAATGACTGCTAATAGCATCTTGACTTTTCTCCTGAATGTGTGGTGTGAGTGTGCTGGAAGAGAAAGATTGCTGTGATTGCCTTCACTTTTGCTTTTACACAGCATCTTTGTCCTCACCTCCATTCTTCAGCCTTTCCATGAATTTCTTCAATCAGTATAACTGCTTAGAAAAGTGTGAGGCTAATGGTCATTCCTTCCTTTTTTCCCTCCTTCCCCTGTGACTCCTTTCATAAGCAGTACTTACAATGTGACCAGCACAGGTTTGTTCCCAGTCAAACTGGCTTTGAAGGTCAGTTGAACTGTAGCTGTCCGCTATCTCTACATCAGCCTCAGTTGCCAGTGCCAGCTGGTCTGGTCTGACCTTCCCTCATGTCTGACTTGCCTTCTGTCTCTGTCCTTGCAACGTACAGGTTGGGCAGGTCTTCCTTGCTGCAGCCCTTGAGTGATGAAATGTCCTCTCCCTTCCCTGCTCTTCCCTGGAAATTTCTGAGAAGCAATAAAAAGGGGGGGGTGTGTGAAGAGAGAGCAAAGTGCAGATTTTTCTACAGAAATAATTTAGCTCAACAGTATATCTTTTCAGGAGTGGACCTGTGCTGTTTGCAAAGCCTTGCTATCATAAATTACAACTGCTTAATTTCAGACAGTGCTCTCATGGTCTGAAGAAGCTGCTGTAGAAGAAAATGGGTTTTACTCAGAAAGCATCAGAATACTTCTTAAAACACAGCAGAGTTCCTTTTACCTTCTCTAAGACAAAAAGCAATTGGAGTCTTTAACAAATGGTGAGGAACATTTATCATCTTCAGTGCTCTCTGCCTGTTTGCTCTTCCCTGGAAAGATTCCTGACATTATCAGAAAGTTAGAGTCTCCTGTCTCACTGCAAAAGAGCTCTTAGTTGTGGACTTTCAAGTCTCAACTTCTTGCATAGCAAAATGATCTTGGGTCAGTTCTAAAACAGATGAATTACCATTCTTTTCCTTTTTGAGTCCCTTGGAGTTGGAATGCTGTGTATTTAGTTAACCAGTTTCTGTGGACCCGTGGATCAGGAGAAGAAAGAGAACACACCAGGATTTTGAACTTCTCTCATGCAGTTGTGAAATATGTTTCTGCTTAAGGTATGTTGTACAGTGCATGAAGTCTATGTGATGCTAGGTTTTCCACTCCCTTACATTCCTTATCTTTTGCGAGGAATCTACTGCAAAGGAATTCCAGAATGCTGAATTCCACTAAGTCAGGAGGATCAAGGATACACTTTTTATACGGGTCTAACTGATATAAGGTACAAGGTAATACAGATCATCCTGCAAACCCTTAAGCTGTGATAACCATTTTATATGACTACAGCATTCATATTGATGAAACATTCATGCACCACATGCATAAAAAACTGCATGTGTATGCAATAATTATGCAACCAGCTTCAACTCAGGGGCAACCTAAATGATGACTTTCTGATCCAAATCTGGACTTCTTCTTTCACTTTTTCCAGTGTTTCATAGACTCACAGAATAATGTAGGTTGGAAGGGAGTTGTTGCGGTTCA
>NW_010146175.1:34455-73547 GCF_000699245.1 Pterocles gutturalis
AGCAGAGCCAACTAGACCATCTTGCCTAGCTTGCCCAGTCATGCGGTGAGTATCTCTATGGGTGGACATTTCACAGTCTGTTTCTAGTGTGTGACCACCATGACATAATGAAAAAGTTTCAAAACAGAATTTCCCTTGTTTCCACGTGTGGGTTTTGAGTCCCATCCTGTCACCGTGCAACTCCAAGAAGAATTTGCCTCCATCTTCTCTGTAGTGTGGGAAACCTGCAGACCTCTAGGCTTGTTTCCCAAGCGTTCAAGTCTAAAACCTAAAGAGTCGTTAGAAAAACTCCAGTTGACTTCTCCGAGCTCTGGAGCAAACCTCCACTACAAAACTGGGATCGGGCCTTCTTGTTTGTCTGTAGGAGAGGTATCAGATCACTTGCTGTTCTTGGGTTGGTGAATACATAGGACTGAGATGCTTCTGTTGATATTTAGAGCTATTTGGATAAGAGCCAGAGCTGTCTGAAAATCCTATCATTCCAGAGAGTCAGGACATTAGCTTGAACCTATTGCCGTGCTGACATGGTTGACTGTGTTACTTTTGACAAGTTGGCTTGTGTCTTGTCATTTTAAAGTCTATTTAGAAGGGGTGTCCTGTCCATACTCAGCAGCACCTGTAGCTGTCAGTGCATCTCTGGGCTGTGTTCGGGATAGCGCAAGGTTTGAGTCAGCATGGTCCCTGCCGTGGTTCCCGCCTGACCTGTGTGGCTCCGGCTGCTCGCGCAGCAGGGGCACCATGGCCAAGCATCTGCATTGCTTGCTCACTGCTCATAGGAGGCAATATCCCTTCGGGGGATTTTTGTGTGTGCACTGACTGTAACCCAGATCTGATAATGGCATAAGCCACCTTTGAGCCATCACTGGGGTCAAAGATAGCGAAGAACAAAAGCAGACACATTTTGATTAGCTTTTTATTTTCTTAAACAGTGTGCACATTGTTTCCTGTTTAAAACTACAAAGTTTAGCAGCAAAACACATCTCACCCGCTTCCAGCGTGGGAGGTGTTGATATCCCCTGCCTGCAGCTGTCACTTATACCCACTCCTGCATTGCAAATTGCCTCCCATCACATGAGAAATACCAACATTGCTGCATATGCTGGGGTTTGCGTGATGTATTTCTGCATTGGTGCTGTTCGTCTTGCAAAAATCCTTTTCAGCTGTTATTTTCAGGAACTGACAAGTAGGTTTGTGTAAATGAATCAAATTTATTCTGAACATGGATGTAGCCCCAAGATATATATATATAGCAGAACCTATCCCAGCCTGTGTGGAAGCTGGCTCTTGTCAGCACAGAGAGTTTTAAGTGAGGTAGAAGAGAAAACAAATAAAAATGTTTCAGAAAATTCTTTCTTGGTTGCTTCTCCTATGGTGTGTGTGAGGGGATAGTGTAGCTCCAGGGTTTGGCAGGGGGTAATGAAGAATGGGGTTAAACCACTCACTATAGGCATAAACTTGCTACCTTCGCAGCAGTTCTCTGAAAGGCCACATTTTGGATACATGCTGCAGTGGAGTCTGCTGGCAATATATAATTTGTTTACTAAACAGGGAATGTAATTGAAATGTCCCTTTTGAGTTAATGAAAATATAAAACAGCTTTCCAGAGTAGAGCAAGGCCTCTAATTTAATTATCTGTGAGCCTCATACATTAAAAGTATTCTTTCATCCATTCCTGGCAGCCTGAAGTAGATGAATAACTGAAATTCAAAGAAAAACCTTACAAAAAGGCAACCTGGCAGATGAAAGAGCAAAGAGCCAAACTGTTTGTAAAAGGCTTTATCTTCACTGAGATGCCCGTTGTCTTTACAGCAAGTAATTATATGTGAAAACTATTCAAGATTTGGAACCTGTGATATGCATTAAAGGGGCCAGGGGTCCCCATCGCCTGCAGAAAAACAAGCTGTCTCCTCTTTGAAATATTGTTCGATATCTATCAGAGGAGTTACTCTTCAGGGGTTCATTGCAAGTAGTGGCCTTAAGCACACAAGCAGTTGCCAGAAAACCAGCTCATACAGGTAGTGTTGAGCTTGCTATGTCTATTTGCAGAGCCGGTCCTTCAGACCACAGCTCCGGCCCTAAAGCAAAGCGTGGAGTGATGCTGCCCCACCCCTGCAAAGGCATCCAGAAGCAGCCAGAGCGCAGGCACATCCTCGGTGCGGTGGGCTCTGGTGTGTCCTAGCACTGTGCGAGCCATATGCTCCCTGCATCGAAGCACTTTTGCTCTTACGTTATCCAAAGGCTGATGAGCAAGTCTCCGTGTAGCTGCTGAAATACAGCAGCTGTTCTTGTGCACTTTTTGTCTGCCTTCACGTTTGCATCTGTTCCTGCTGTGGGTGTTACAGCAACACGTGCCACCCCAGCGGAGACTGCGGTGTCCATGCAGAAACACAGAGCATTTAGGCTGGCTTTGCAGAGGAAGCGTGTGGCCGAGCAAGACATAAATGCATCTCCTCTGGTGTCATCCCAGTCCCAGCCATCACATTGTCATACACAAAAAAATTAGGTTTCATCCCTGCTGTACATGAAAACTTTAATGAATTTGGAAAGGTAAACCAGAGAGGTGCATATGGGAAAAGTGGGGTTTGCCCTTCATGGAGTGTATGAGGAGCAAAGAGGTTTGCAAGTAGCAAAAGGATGCTTCAACACACTTGGGGTTTTTTTTGATAGAGTATGTCTGCCCTTTTCAGATTTGCACTTGAAGACTTTGCTCTAGAGGAACAGTGTATATAGAAAAGAAAAAAAAACCAAGTTGCTTCTAGTATAAATATTTAAAGCTTCATTAACTTGAAGTGGAATTTCACTTGGGAATATGAGCAGTGACCTCAGCTGAGATGGGCAGAGCATGGAGAGGGGGCACTGGTACCTGTTGCTTTGAGTCACCTGAACAATGTACCCAGAAGACCAGCAAAAAATTTGCTGATTCATTTTATTGTAGTGGGAGGTTTGAGGAGTACCGATTTTTCTTTTCCCTGGTTCATCTAGATTTGATCTAACATTTTTGGCTTTGAAATAGGGTTCAGTTTGAAAAGTTTTTTTTAGAGTGGATGGTGATTTTATTTATCTGCAACACAGATCAATGCACTTTGAATTGTACGTGCGCAAGTGGGAACTCAAGTGAAGAAATTGTAGGGCAAGTGCCAAAATTCTGCAAAATTCTGGCTGAGAAACTGGCCTTAACCAGCGTCTAAAATGGTGCCTCTAAAATGTATCTCAAATGATACTTAAATTTACTCTTATGGAAGTATTTCATGTTATCTTTGTGATATGTCAGATTTTAAAACCTTTAAAACTTGAACAAATCCTTCCCTTAGCTGCCTTTAAGCAGCAAGCTTTTTGCTTTTGTTTTGTAATTTGCTATTATACTCATGCTTGGTATGACACTTGCTTAATATGGATTAATTTCCCATGATTATTGGTTTTGCATGTGCCCTGTAGGCTAACGGTGTATTTGCAGCCTCTCTTCTGCCTTTGTAAAATTTGCTGTTACCTTTTATGGGACAGCATGTTCTCTTTGACGCCTTCCAGAAGTGCCAACTGCCTGTTGAACAGCACAGCATTGGCTGGTAAAGCCTGATCCAAACCCCAGAGACAAAAAGGAACAATAATGCAATTCTAGGTTTTTAAGGAAAGGCATTATCTTTTATTAGATCAGCTGTTACAGTTGGAAAAAAACAGACAAGCTTTCAGGCTTTTCAAGGCACACAAATCCTTCTTCAGGTCTGAAATAGCAGCAGAATTGCTTACACCGACACTCCTTACCAGCGAGACAGAGATGGTCCCAGCAAGGTTTAAAAAACAGGATTAAAATTCAGTGTGTATATTTCACAGCCCTTCTTACTGGGGAGGGATTCCTAGCAGGACACAAGCCAACACCGTTCTCCTCTCTCCCCTTCCCAGTATACACCCTACAAACAGGGCATACATCCTACAAGGAAAGGTAGTGTAAGGTCACTTATACTTGAGAAAAAGTCTTCAATACCTTGTGGCTGAGCCACGTCTTCTCCAGAAGTGAGCCTGCTGCTGGGAAGGGCCGAGGCAAAGCTGTGGGCATTGCTGTGCAGGTGGTAACCACAGGATCCGTGCTGGGAATTCCAGCTCCTGATGTTTACAGCTGTCCAGCAAATAGCTGTGGGACCAGCTGGCAAAATTAATTTTATTCCTTTTCTTGTTGTTGGTTTACAGGGAACAGTGTTTCCCAAATTTTCTGGCATCGCAGTTGACTGAGCAGCCACCTAATAACAAAGGTTGTGATTGAACATGCTTCGCAGGCAGGATGGTTCTGCAGCTTCCCAGAGTCTTTGGATTGCTTGTGATCACAGAACTGAAGAATAATGACAGTACACTGCCTGTTTACTCCTCCATATCATGGATCTGAGCATCCTGCTTTCTCATCCTATGAGGGATTTCATATTTATCTTCCTTTTTCTCTTCTGGAAATATTAAAAAATATGTACTAAGGTCTAGCTAGTTAAAGAACACAGGCAAATGCTCAAAAATTAAATGTTAACGTTAACATTTATTAAATGTTAACATTAGCTGTAACATTTATTTCTATATTCCCATGCTAGGAACAGGGGTGTTAACTGTAGTTAATAACTGTGGTATTAAGAAGGTGCAAATACTTTTTGCTCATGTGAGTATTTGCATGTTACATGGGCTGTGAGAACTCTGGATTTTGCTTTCTTTCTGGAATGTATTAATAGGTATGTCAATTAGGCAGCTTCTCTGTCCAGCCCTATTTGAAAATGAAAGGTTGCATCTCAATAAACTGTCACCGCAAGAAAATAGTAAATAAGCATTGATGCTTCTGAAGAAATTAAAAGGATGGACCGGTTATGACTTTAAGTTGATTAACACACAGACAGGACCAACTAATGAGCAAGTACTGCTGTAAACAGGAATATGATTATTGTAAAAGATTAATTCAGAAGGAAAAATACCTCCTAAAAATTATGCAAGCCAAAAATTTTAGTTTAAGATCTGCTTTGGGCATTGGTGTTGTGGTGTGAAGATATCTTACAGCTGCCTTGAAAGTCCTTAAAAGCTTAGAAATTTGTGGGACCCTGTCTTCATATGAAATACAAGTGTTTCAAATGTGGTTCTCAATCTGAATCCCTCGCTTAAGGCACATTGTACTTAAGGATCTGAATCACCATTCCTGGCTGTGCCATGCCATGCCTCGCCAGCCATTGATTGATCCCTTTGATGTGTTTCTCCACCCAGTGATGTGCCCAGTGACACAAGCCCGTGGCAAGTAGTCTGGCATCAACCACAGAACACCATAGACAACAGCTTCTCTTTCCTGGAGAAGGTTTTAATGGAGGAGTCATGCAGACAAGCAGATTCTCTGGTGAATCACAGAATTTGTTTCATTCCCTTCAGTAGCCAGCCAAGATGTTTAGTTTTGAAAGCATGCTGTGAGTGTTACTGCAGAACAGGGTTTCTTTTTCTTTATGTGCACCAAAAGGAAAATGATTAATTTGTCCATGAAAGACAAGAGCTTCATTCGTACTTGAAACTAAGACCCTTCATATTCCCATCTACTTTAAGACACTTCTGTGCTGCCAGAGTAGAATAAATAAAAACCAGGATCCATACTTGGTCCCCATAGCGGTAACTGTGTAGCCGTGTGGACTGCCAAATGTCTAACCTGCAAAATATAATTCCACATCTGGACTCTGCAGGCAGCAAAGGGCTTTGATGCCCTAGTCTTTAGACATCTTCTGCAGATGGGTGTGAAATGTAGATTCAGATCCATCACTGAGTCAAGCCCATGTTTAGGTTGGGTCTCTTTACAAATTGGCACTTGTAAAACTGTAATTTTACAATTGGTGACTGTAAAGCTGGAAGAATGGTATGAAGGAAAGAGAAGCAATGAAAACATGAACTGCTGAGGAAAAAAGCTTCTGCTCCCAAACCACTATTTTGTACTACCTGACACTCTGATTTAATAGTGATGGTGCTGCAGCTTTTTTCACTCATGAAAATACTAACAGCAGCAGCAGTGTCCAATGTGCCAGCTGTACATGAACGGTGTGTATTATAAATGTACATTTAAGGTCTGTTCATGCATACCACAGCTAAATAACAGCCAGCTCTGTCTTGGTGCTCTTCCACTACTGCTTTTATGGAGTAGCCTGTACTAAGGGAAGGCTGCAAGGAGGGATGGAAATGGCAGTGCTAATGAGAGCAGCAGATGTCATTGCATTTTACTCCGTTTCTGCTGCACTGGTTATAAATTCAGGTGAGAGATGTCAAAAAGACAAGGAAGTAAAACTCTCTTTTGTTCATTAGCTCGCCCAGGACTCGACATGTTCGTGTCATCAGGCATTGCACGATGGTAGCTTTGTCTCTTGTTGTTTCACTGAGACTTTACTCTTTTTCAGGTGCCAGGAGACAACGAGAAGCACTGGAAGCCAGTGTTAGTGGTCTTGACAGAAAAAGACCTCTTAATATATGAGAGCATGCCACGGATGAAGGAAGCTTGGTTCAGCCCTCTGCACACCTACCCCCTGCTAGCCACCAGGTACCAGTGCTTTTTTGTTATGATCTTGGCTTAAAAAGCCAAGAGCTTGATCTCCTGAGATTTCTATCTCAGTGGGCAGACCTGAGGGCTTGGCAGAAGCACGCAGATTTCCAGCCACTTCTCGAGGCTGAAAAACGTGAAATTGTTGCCCTGAGTTGGCCATGCAGGTGTGGCAGTTCTGCACCACCAGTTTGGGGCTTTTGGGGACTTGCACATGTGATGGAGACATTTGATTTCAGCACAGCTTGTGTTCCTGCTCCAGGAAACAAATTCCTGGCTTTTTTTAGCTTAAAATGGTGATCTTGGAAGCCACATTCTTGAATTTAGGTTGGAAATAGTCATCCACATTATTTCGAAGGTATCCATCAACACTAATTCAGAGAGAGCTTTCCCATGGTTGCCGTTATGCAGTGGAAACTGTCTGTGCTTCTTGATGTGAATCTTAATCACATTTCTCTGCCAGTATGGTCAAAGAGCTTGAGAAAGAGCCACTGTTCCATTGTTTTGGCCTTGCTACAGGCCTCTATTATACCATTTTCAATGAGTTCTCATTCAAAAGAGCTGGTAGCACATGGCCAAATGCAGTGGGTCTCTTACTGCACTCTCATTAGTTAATTTTTGTTCTTGATCTCTTAGTGCTCTCCCCAGATGAACTGAGGCTTTGCTGCTAAATCATTATACTAAAAAAAAAAAAAAAAAAAAAAAAACAAAACAAACCTCAGTGAATTATGCTGATAGTTGTTTTGTCCCAGCCTACCTACCCGTGATGGAGCTTTCGGGCTTCCTGGGAAGAAGGCTTCTGACTCACCCTTTGTTATTGTAACGTAAGGGTACATGCTCTGCGGTTTGCAGCCTGCCGCGCATCGAGGCAGTGAAGGTTGACAATGCCAAGTGGCAGTTCCAAATGAAAACTGGGAAAGGTGTTGGAGCCAGAGGCTGAATCCAGGTGTGTCATTAAGGCCTTAGAATTTGTGAAGCAAGAGCACCCCGGCAGAAGGGGATGCACCTCCTCCCCAGTGCTTTGGGTGTCATTTTTACATGGACTCAAGTCCTCCTCTTCACAGTGACCAGAGATCCTGCAGCACACCCTGACCCCTCCTGCCCACACACGTCACGAGTCAAGACAGCCCTTTGGTGGGCATTGCCAGCCCCTGTCATCAGTCACCACTGATCAAACAGTCTAAGTTCTCGTCTTGGAGGGCCTGTTACTTAATGACTTTTTCTCAGGAGTTCAGATTTGATAGCAGACTGGCTTGCCTTGGGTGGGGATAGTCATCTCCTGGTGTAATGGGATTCATGTGTGAGTGGAGGAGCATTGACCTTCAGGCTGGAGGGGAACGAGAAGTTGCTTGACACAGGTGTCAGGCTGCTCAAGGGTCTTTATGGACTGGGAAGATGGTCTGTAAGAAAGATGGGATGCCATTCAGAAAGGAGAAGTGCAAAGTTCAGCGCTGGTTTGCAGTGGAGAACAAATTACAAAATAGTTACTCTGCCAGGAAGCATCTGGGCAGTGTGTTGAAATTGCTTAAATCTAGTGTTATGTTGTTGAGAAAACAAAGACAATCATTTTGGGTTATAGCAGAAGTGTTGCGTGTTGGGCAGGTGTGGTAATCTAACCTAGCTACAGAGCATGAGTAAAGCCTCAGGTGATACACCACCTTCATGTGAGGCATTGCACTTCCAGAAAGATGCCAGTTAACTGCAGAAGGTCTAGAAAAAAGACCTAGAAATGTAAGACCTAGAAAACACTATCAGTTGGGGAATACATAAGAAACCGTGGTTGTTTAATCTAGAGAAGCCCATGGAAAACATGTCAATGGTATGAAGATGGAAACCACGAGGAGGACAGGGGAGTATGTTCTCCAGGTCCCTGCTCGATACAACAGGACGTAGTTGGCTGCATTTGTGGCAGGGAGGTGTGGGGTAGGTCCTGGGAGAAACCTGGTGAGTGGGTGAGGTAGTGGATTAGATTCTTCAGGAAAGGCGTATGGGCCTCATCACTGGGGACCTTGAAGGATGGGTAACGCTGTAACCCTCAGGAGCGTGTCAGCACAGTCAGCCCTGCTCTGGGAGGGGAGATGTGCTGGGTGACCTCCTGAAAACCATTCCCTCCCCATCTCTGTGATTTCTTACTGTATCACTGTGAATTTAACACTCAGGTAAAAGACAGCACCTATACAGAACTTGACATTCAGAATGGAGTCGCAAACTGATAAATACATAAAAATACATGTATCTCCGAGCTGGACAGATTACATAAACTGACAGATTCCCTAAATCATTAAACCTACTGTTTTGGATGATTTTGATTAAAACCCTGCAGGATTCTGCTTTTATGGTCTGTCACACTGAGTACAGTTATACCAAAAAAAACTACACAGGGTTTACTGTTGGTATTGACTGCTGCGTTCATGCTCAGTCAGTGATTACCCTCCTCGTGACGGGTTTTTTTAATTCCCTCTGCACATTGTTTGGTGCAGTTTAGAACTTTTCACCTGGAAAGTTTGCAGACCACATGTTGTAATCTTGGCTGCTCCCATCTTTCAGATTTTTATTAGTCCTTGGGAAAACATTTTTGCTTAGCTAATACATATTTGAAAAGCTGCTGAAACTGGAAAACTTCAGTGCCAGATACTGTACAGAGTCATGCTTAATCTACCCAAGACATAATGAGCAGAGAAAATTGGAAAGTTGTAGAAGGATTACAATCTTCTTACAGTATTTTAACAGCAGAATTTCAACATGCCCTTTCTATTTGTTGGTAAGTTTGCCTTCAACCTATGGATGCTATTAGGGCCTAAAAATATTTCCAGTCGATCTTTCCCAGCTTTGTGCAGAACATAAGTAATAGCTCAAATAAAACCGAGATCAGGACATTTAAGTTGTTCCTTTAAATCTCTGCACCAGGAGGCACAGCAGCTGGCTCATAGCCCTGACTCCAAGGACCTTTTTGTCATAATCTCTGTTTCAGTGTTTCCTTATGCCTGAATAACAGTGCCTCCCTCTGTCATGGGAATGGGGCTTAAGTAATTACATCTTAAATGTTTGCAATCAAATTGCATAATCTAACATAGCCAGATATGAAATGAAAAAAATAAAAATAAAGCAGCCCATGTTGGACTCTGATTAAAGATCAGGTAAGTAGCTAGTGTGCAAAGCTGAGTTCTCTAACCAGGAGGAATTAAAGCAGATTGATAGTTAATGCCATGGAAAGCTGGGGAAGGAGTTTAGGCACCGAACAGTTGTCTGTGCAAGTGGGGAGAGGGGCAGGCAGGGAGCACTGGGGTCCCCAGGCACCCCAGGGAAGGTATATGAGGTGCTGTGCAAGCTGTGCCAGTTCTCCACTCCTCTTCCTGGGGCAGCGAGGGTGGTTGTGGCACCCTCTGGGGCAGAGCTTGGATGGATTGAGAGCATGTGCATAGGTTTCCAAAGAGTGCAGCCGTTCCAGAGCAGGTTTCAAATGCTAGGTCAGGGTAAGGAGTGGTTTCCACATAAGAAAGGTCAGATGATAGTGGCTTTCTGCTGGGCAGAGCTGCATGACTGTGGAAGCATTTGTGTCATGGCCTCCTCTGAGATAAATTTCAAATGAGCCGCTGAACACTTGTTTTGAATGTCAGTGCTGGTTTTGCTGTCCTTTTTGAAGAGGCCGTTAGACTTTGCTGTTGCAGTAAGCGGTTGAAACTCTTTTCATAGCGTTAGGATGAGAAGCGGGTCCCAGTGTGTCTCACCCGCCACCAGCGCTTCACCTTGGACCATGCCCATCTTGCTATCACACATTTGCGAAGAGTAACGCCAAAGAGGTCCCCAAAACATAGAGAAACAAGGGAGAAATTAGAGATGAGAAGTGTCTCCCTGGCTCTCTGGAGCACGCCAAGAGTTGTGTTTAACAGCCGCTGCCTGCTCTCTGCACACTGTGCAAACAGACTCGATCGTGACCAACCTTCTCCTGCCCTCTTGCGGCTCTGCCGGCTCCAGGGAAGCATGTTCAGGCTCCTGTGGCTCCCAGACATCTCAGAAACCTCCACAGAGCCCAGTAACCTTCGAGGACTGGGGGTGAATATTAGCAGAACTGGTCTTGGGGTGCCTTTTCGACTCTGGGGTGCAGGGTGCAGCATGCACACAACCTCCTCTGCAGTCAGACTGACAGGGGCGAGGGGAAGCCTTCTGTGAAGTTTCTAAGACTATTCTTTTGCCTTTTAAGGTATTTTGGGGTCTTTAGGATAAAACATCTTTTATGTAAATTAAATAGCTCGGGTGAATGCAACTTCATTAAAGCTGGAAATCCTTTGACTTGTACCCTCATCCATCAGTGCTGATAGCTGGTACACAAATACTGTGAAATGTTCCTCTGCATATTTGTCTAGTTCATGTTTAACTGCATGGCTTTTCCAAAGCATGGTCTGAAGTTGTGTATTTAAATAAGGTTTTTAAAGAGTGAGACTAAATTTTTAATGAGGAGAAAATATGAATGAGAAGGTAGGTAAGAAATGAGGTTCATGTTGGATGTGTACAAGCACTTTAATTTGTAACGTACAGCTTCATTCTATCCATATGCTGAAAAACCTGAGATGCCAGTGCTATGGATAAAGCATTAAGACGTAGAGGGCAGTGGATCTGAAAGGAAATAAGACATTGGAACATCTGTCTGTCACATATTCAGTATCACAAGGATTTACACAGTGCTGATGAGCACTATGTAAAGGACAAGGGATGACCCAAGGAGAAGATTGTTTTATTTTTAATGGCAAATGTGATGTGATTTTTCAGGCTGCTTTCCCGCATTCCCCCCTGGTAGCAGAAAGCAGCGTGAGAGCGGTGGCCCTGCCTGCGCCTGGGTGACCGGCCAGGGACAGGCAGCAGCAGAAGTCACTGCAGATTTCAGTTCCCCGTCTCCTGCCTTAATTATCAAGAGGCAGCTTTCCCTCACAGTTTGCAGCACCTCACACCAAATGAAAGTGAATAGAAGTTTTTCAGCTGTTTGTTTGCCACTGGCTCCCCAACTGCAAAATCTGCCCCAGGTGCACTTAAGAGGCATTGAGTATCTAAACTGAGCGGGGCATTAACAAAGCTCTTCTGGAGGCAAAAAAAATCATTTGGGGAGGGAGGTGGTGCCTCTGTGGAAGAGGCTTTCCTGCCCAGACACACGGCAGAGCAGCTCTGCCGGGAATACTCTGCCCCTTGCCTCCTGGGACCTCCTGGGAACATCAAATCAAGGCAGATGCTCAAAATCCGAAGGAAGTTACCACAAACCTGAGCATGAACAAATCTCGCAAACCTCTAGCAGAGTACAAAAGAGTGTGTGTGTTTGGCACAATGCACATCCCAAATGTCAGCACGGACTGCCAGGGAACTGAGGAAAATTTCAGGTGCCCTATGCTTAGTGTTTCAGTAACTGAAAAGCTGAGGTTGTGCTTTTTCTTTCCTCTCTGCTTTTTTTTTTCTTTTTTTTTTCCCTATTAAAACACCTCTGTTTGATGGCATACTTCTACAGTGTCAGCTACCAGGCAACTATTCTTCCAGATGCAAAACAATAATTTGAGGGTGAATTAGCACTCAGTAGATGATTAGTGTAATCTTTTATCCTTCAGCACAAGTATTCTACTACCATGCTACATACTTCCTTTATAATCTCATATGCAGTATGTCGGAAACAGGAGACACAAAACAGACGCTTTTCAGAAGAATCTCCCTGGTTTCATTTCGTGACTCCCTTTGGAGTACAGATACAAGTGATGAGGCAGCTGAATCCAAGGGTTAGTGCCTGGATTTCAAAGTGACGAGCTCGTCTGGATTATTATTTTCATCTGAGTCAGTGTCATGCCCCTGAGCAAATTCTGTATTCACTGTCCACACTTCTGGAGAAAAAAAAACCCCAAAGGACAGTCTTAAAGAATTATTAAATATTATGAGGTGTTGGTTTTCTCACTCAAAACTATTTCCTTCAATTAGTGTTTGCCCAGATGAACAAACCTTTCCTGGTCATGGGAGATCATCTGTTGATGCCAGGTAAAAAAAAAAAATTGCAGCAAAATGTGCGAGAATTTCAGATTACTGATAGCTGCAGCATTTTGCAGGTTCCTTATGGGAAAAGTATGCATAAGACAGTACTTTGGCATCTGCATATTTACAGAACTTCTTACTTTATCTGACAGCACTTATCATTGAGTTCATCTGCAGATATTTAAGCTTTACAGCAACTGCAGCCTGACAGGGAAAGTCGGATTCAGCTGCCTCATCTGAGTGAGCGCTTGTATCTGTGCACCAAACCCCATCACCACAGACCAGTCGGTGATTTCTTTCAGTTCCTCATCCAAAGGGGTGTTTTCTACAATTTGTCAGGATTTTAGGGCCCTCTGGGAGATTCCCATTGTCACCTGCATGTCCAGCTGCTTCGGTACTCACTGCTTTGGCCCTTCGCTCCTCTGCGTGTCACTAGGAGTCACTTTAGGCTCAAATACAGAGGAGACGGGAGTTCTCATGCTCCCAACCACGTGCATTGAGGAACATACAGAGCGGAGCTGTGCTCAGGTAGGGATTTTGGCACAGTGCACTGTGTCAGCGTTATAATCCACTGATGTGTTTTCAAATCCAACTGCAGGTTGGTCCATTCTGGCCCAGGAAAAGGCTCACCACAGTCTGGGGTGGATTTGTCATTTGCAACCCGTACCGGTACAAGGCAAGGGATCGAAACCCATCTGTTCAAGACGGAGACTAGCCGAGACCTCTCCCTGTGGACGAGGAGCATAGTGCAGGGCTGCCACAACTCTGCGGAGCTCATCACGGAAATCACCACGTGTGAGTAACACCTGCGGCACCTCCACGCCTCCTCCTGACACTCATGGCTGGTTCAAGCTCCTTCCGCTAGAGGCAATTTATTTTAAAAAATGTGTATGTTTAGGGTTCTCTGTGTTTAAAATATTGTCCTCTTGGTTTCTGAGCCCGTCGCAGCTGGTGTGGTACCTGTGGCCGGTGACACTGTCACTGTCATTCTGACTTTTGGTCTTGTTTTAGGCATGTTGTTTCAGACACCAGTCTATAGTCAGCCATGGAGGGCTGCATGTCATGGAGGAGTGAGTGTCAGAGGTTTGTCCAGAAACCCACACAGAGTTTTTCCTGCAGAGGGAAGAGGCAGAGGAGGACCAGCACGTTCACGAGCGTGAATTGGTCATTTATTCACCCAGCTCTGCACATTTGAGAAGAATAAAAAAATACAAACCAGTCCAAAGCCATATTTTGGTGGCTAGTTGTTTCTCTCCCTGAACATCAAAGTGTCACTTCTCAGCAGTTCTATACCTGCAGAATTGACTGGGATCGAAGTATAGGCTGCAGATGCTCTGGAGTGATGCCCTGTTTAGCCAGGTGGCTGCTAGCCTGGGGTGGCTCTGGGGCTTTGAGGCTGAACCTTCCTCTTGAGTGACCCCAGGATTAGGGATTCCTTCCCCTGCTAGCCCTACAGTTGGTGGGGCTGTTAAAATTGAACATTATCTCCACTCTCAGCCTAAAAATGTGAGAGTAAGAGCCAAAGTACAAATCCGCTCTATGGCAAAGGGCAGCTCCGATTTCGGATGCCGTCAGGTACAGCCACGTGCTGCTGGGTATGGGGATGCCTGCCCGTGGGCTGCCATGCCTCGTGGGGAGCTCAGGCTGCTTTGTGAGGGCCTCCAACATGGAAACCAACCAAGGTGTTGAGTAGGAACCACCTGGAGACCATGTCTGTCTCCTCAGTCCAGTGACATGGATGCCTTGCTTTCCAAAACCAGGAGGGCGTCAGCCCCTTCTTTCATCACAGTGCTTTTATCCCAGTACCAAGGTCCCTTCTTGTCAGAATTGTTCACAGGGAAGTGGGGGAAAAAAGAATTTGGGATGTGAACACCTAACTCTTTATTTTTTAATTTGGGTCATGGCCTGTATTTCTGAGCTGAGGGGAAGATGCAGACTTTCTGCTCCAGAAGCTATTATACACAATTATCTGGGCCCTTTTTCAATTACCACGACACTAATGAGGACTCAGGAGTATCTTTATCTTTGTCAAAACACTTTAAGGAAACCCTGTACAGCTTCTAATATTGCCGTGCGTTGTGCGCCGCATTTATTGATTTTGGCTATGTATGTCAGACGTAAGAAGAGTAGCTGTGACGTTGTGAGCAGCTCAAAAGAGGAAATGTCAGCCTGAGACTTCCTAAGCTTCTGTAGATTGTTTTTGTGTCAGCACGTAGATGTGCGCTGCGACGTGAAGAACACAGTGAATAACTGGAAGGACTGACAGCGGTTTTGTTACCACCAAGCACAATTTTAGTCTGTGTGTTTACACCATAACTACCAAACCTTGTTTGGACCTTGCACAACAGCATGGCTTCTGTTGTTTTTCCAAATCTGCAGGTTTACAGTTAGAGCAGGATTAGCCCAGTTTTCGGAAGGGTTAGTTTCCACAAGATAGCGTTGAGATTGAATGTAAAATGCACATATCTGCAGCCAAATGGTATTTGTTGTTTTTAAGAACATTACAGACTAAGTTTTCTTTCCTTCTTCAGCTTGCACATATAAAAACCATGAGTGCCGTTTGACCATCCATTATGAACATGGATTCTCTCTTACAACTGAACCACAAGACGGTGCCTTCTCTAAAACAATAGTACAATATCCCTATGAAAAACTGAAGATGTCCTCAGATGATGGGATAAGGATGCTTTATTTAGACTTCGGAGGAAAGGATGGAGAAATTGTAAGTACTGTGTTTAGCAAAGGGATGCTAATGGTGGTCCTTCAGGCTGTGGGGGTGGAGAAGCACTAATGGAAGTTGGACTAGGTCATTTAAGTCCCTTCCAACTGAATTATTCTGTTCTGTTCTATAACAGAATAACCAGGTACCTGGTCGGCACCAGGTTCCAGTACCAGTATTTAGACGCGGTGCTTTCTAGTACAGCATGACCATCTGGTTTTAGAAGGAGAAGAACTAAAAAGAGAGATAAAATGATAAAACCATGCAAAGAGGAATGAAAGATTTCTTACATTTAGAGAACAAATTGTATCTCTAAATAGCCAGATTGTTAGAATTTTTGTATTTCAGTTTTTAAATCATTGCAGGTGGAAGAACTTGAAAATGAGATATTATTAATTCCAATGTACACATAAGGACTTTATGTTATGACAACAAGCTATGTTTTAGACATTTTTGAACATCTAGTTGCTGAAAAAAATTGAAGACTACATAGTGCAAACTGTCTGCTTAGGTCTCACAGTTAGCTGTCACAATGCCTGAAAATAAGGCGCTTATTCCTACAAGCAGTTTAGGTATCATAAATTATGCACATAAACATGGTCTTTCCTGCTAAGTGTTTTCAGCAGTTCCTGAGAACATGGGGTGCTCAATTCTTCACATCACCTTCACTAACATACGCTCTGTGAACTGCTTCTTGTCAGGCTTTCAGCGGGGAATTTGTTACTAGCTCTCAACAAAGTCGATGTGTGACTAGTGGAAAGGCAAACCTGGTTTGTTTCGATGTGAACCTAGTGCTGAGCCTGCTGTCCACACTGACAAGTCTGTCATGCTTAGCAGGTGTGTGGCAAGATCATCTGAACTGTGACTATGGAGAAAAAAAATAAAGCCTCAGTTCAGTCCCAGTGCCAGCTGCATGAACAGAGGAGCAACAGTGCAGCGTCAGCTGTAGCTGCAGTATCCTGGCTTCAGCACTGACCAAAAGCAGATGTATGGGGTATTGGACACAGTCCCACTGTCAGAAAGAGAGCCTGAAAAGATGGTGAGGTCAAACACCTTGGAAAACTGCTTGCAGCATCTGACTCAGTTTTCTGCTGCTCACCCAGGTGGATGCAAGCCCAGAGGCACCAGGATCTCATCTGTTCTCAAGATGCTTATTACTTACTTTTAGTAACCTAAATATGTGCAGCTGTATGCAAAGAGAAGACAATATGTTGTGATAAAAGGTTGCTATTAGTAGAAGCCTGTTCAAAATACCAGGCAGCAGTTAATCAAGCACTCCATATATGATTGCTTATTTGAGCTGTAATCTAATCTAATAATTCTCAATTTGATTTCTTTCTGTACTTTCAGCAACTGGACCTTCATTCTTGTCCAAAACCAATTGTGTTCATCATTCATTCCTTCCTGTCAGCAAAGATTACAAGACTTGGCTTGGTGGCATAAGTGGGATACATCTGTTTCTTCAAAGAAAGGAGTGACTATGCTAATCCAAAGTACAGTCAACAGCAGTAACCCGCACCAGCTAGCAGCACACACCAGCTCGGGGTTCAGTACTGAGCCTGGGCCGTTTCTGCAGCCTTCCAAGGCCCAGGTTTCATTTTGATCAGCTAAAGAGGTGGCATGGCAAGAAGAACAGTGGACTTCATTGTAAATAATGGGATTTTTAAATCCCATGAGACAGTAAAAGCATCTAGTACCATACATGTGAATGTTTCAGAATCATAAATTGTGCCTATTTCAGTGTACTTGTTTATATAGAATAAGTAAAGGGCTAAGAAGACAAGAGTGGGTGTTGGTTGTGATGCAACCTCAAGGTTGTTTGAGTAGAAGTTCTCCAAACAAGATTGTCCCACCACCCAAAAGTAAAATATTTTTTTCAGTTCTAACCTGTACACCACTTAAAGAATATATTTCTTTTGGAGCGCTGTCAAAACCTGTTGCTTGAATACCCAGCAGAGCATCCAAATACGCACCTTCGAGTAGGATGCTCTAAAGCAATACAGCGGTGGCCAGGGCACAGCTGGAGGGTCCCTGCCAAGGGGCACTTCCAAATGAAATGAAGACATCTTGCCTACATTCCCAGCAGTGGACCCAAAGCAAGACTAGCTCTAGTGCTGCAGTGAGAGCCGGCTGCCAGGGAGGCAGAGGTAGGAGCATCCATTGTCAATTAACACAGAGGATGTATTTTCATAGTGACTTCCCATAATGGCTTAAGGAGTTTCAGCTACCTGGGATCCCCAGCTCAGGTAAAAGTTACCAGAATCCATGCTGAAGCGTGACCTAAGCTTCTGCCAGCACATTCCCATGGCAGCTTTCCAACAGAAAGCCATGCTGAGCTTCCTGTCCTCCTGTCCATACTGTGTCCAGCCCTCAGCTCCAACGAGGCTAGTTGTGTGGGCTTCTTAGAAGAACAAAGGTGGGGAAGGAAGAAGATTTGACTTTTTTGAAAGTTCTCTACATTAGATCACAAAAGTTATTCAAGCAGCTCCACAATAGTGAGGAAATGCACCAGGGCAGGAACACGAGCCGCACTGCCAGAAAAGCCTTAACATGGAAGGAACTGCTCCTCTAAGCATGACTTGGCAAAGTCCAGGTTTACTCCTTGCTGGTGAAACGTAAGACCTTCACCTCTGTACCCATAACTTACTAGTTCCTGTTTTGCACCACAACTTCCTGTTTTAAGTCAAAACACGCGAATCGCTGAGTTTCAGCCTTGTTCACAGTTACGTTGGGCACAAAGCAGGCAGCAGGCAGGAGCACGGACCTTCCTGGTCAGAGATGGTGCAGGCTGCACCTGGAACTACTAAATTGGCTTAACAGGGGAACAGAAAGAAGCAGAACAGGGATGGCATTTATGTTGCTCTTACTTTGTAAACAGAACTGCTTCATATAGGGGTGGGGGTTTGTTTGCTTTTAGAGTTTTGCCCTAAATTCCCACTTTGAAGGACAGGAACTGTACAGTAAGTAATAAATCTGAAGTTTGTGGAAGTTCACTTGTCATATTACAAGACGACTTTTATTCTTGAGAAAGCATGCAAGTTTCAACTTAGCATCACTTGGCTGACAAAGAGGAAAATTAAAAACACAGTTTGGTTCCACATTGTTTTTAAGCTAAGTCTTGAGAGTTAAGCATAAGTCGTGCTGTTTATTCACAGCATAGGAATTAATTCATGGTGGGTTCCATAGGTATCTTAATAATCAAAATTAGTTAAAAAATTAAGATGATGGGCTGAATTCAGAAATACAGAAAATAATAACTGAAGAACAGCTAAATTGCCATTTGGAAGAGCAGCCCCACTCCCAGCACCTCTCACCAGTCAAAAACAAGCCTGGGAGAGGATTCACCTTGCTGTGAACTATGTTTTTAATGTCATGGTACTTGCACTTCAAAATTAATTCTTCATGTAAATTTACAAGGTAGGAGATAACACGTTCCATACCTTGCCAATAATTTCCAAATGGACGTTTCTCATTTAGCGACCACGGCCATTCACGTAACTGTGGCAGTTATTTGCGTCTCCTTTGGCTTGGAAGCTTCTGGGAGAACATCTCCTGAGAAGCTGAGAGCAGTCGGTACGCTGGGGACTGGTCTCTGAGTATGAACTCACATCACATCGTCAAGTAAAAACATAGTGTGACGTTTCTAAAAAGCGATTCAGGACACTTTTACTGTTGTTCCAAAGTATAACTTAAAAATCTGGATGCAGGCTCCTATAAAAGTTCCAGAGGTTAAAAGTTGAAAACTTGCATTCTGTGGGGTAGGTTAAATACATATGTAAACTATACTGCACTATTTCCTTATTCCTTCAGCACTTACAAATCACTGGAATGTTATACTTAACATGTATGTGCATTGTAAATATTACAAATTCCTGTATTAGTACCAACAAATTATACAATATGTAATCTAAGGTGCTCAGTACTATATGAAGTATAAGTGAATAACTAAACAGTTTGCAAAGAAAATTCATATGATATATATTTATAGAAAAAATAATGATAATTACAGATGCTATTTCTTCATTTTCAGATTTTGGACTGATTCATATTTGGATGGGATAGACAAATAAAATATGGACCTACTCCACATTTATAAGAGTATAGTGAATATTTATATTTTAGAGGAAAAAGAATATATTTAATAAAGTCATTTATTGGATTTTTGTGAGGTGAGCTTACTTTGTTCCCAAACAAGCTCTTTGGAAGGTTGTCCTTTGGTTTGGGCTGGGGGAAAATAAATTTTAAACCTGTCATTCTGTTAAGAATTCAGTTACTTGAGAGAACTATTCATCGTATTGACAGAATGACTTTTAGAAATTCAAAATTAAAAATAAAGTATTAATGTACTGTCAATGGCGCATTGGTGCTCTCTGTTAGCTAAGCTCGGTGCTCACACAGCAGTGCTGCTGCTGCTGACAGGCTGAGAGCGTAAGTACGCAGGTTTTTTGCTGCTGGCATTTATTGAAAGGCCAAAGGGATGTCCTGGGTGAGGTCGTTCAGACTCACCTGCTGAAGTTTTCGCTGTTGCTTATGCTTAACTGGGAGGTTAGTGGTGTCATAAAAAACCCCAGAAACTTCTGCTCAGCTTCTGCATTCCAGGAGTGAGGCCGAAATGTGCCTTGCTTAGCTCTTATGAACAGTTATGGAAATAGTATGTTTTTCTTCCCCTCTAATTCTTAACTTACTGGCCCAAATAGAAAAGCTAACTGTGGGATTCTAAGTCTGTTCTTTCAGTCTTACCTGAGATATGGCAGATCAGCCTCATGGAAATCCTAAAAAAGAGGTATTTTAGAGTTTCACTCTTTTCACGAAACACTGACTGTAAATAGAACGGTCTGATCAGAAAGCCTGGACAGCAGCTTCACCATTAGAAAGACTTGGATACATATTGGAACATATATGTTACTGGAGAAATGTGATATAAGGTGTTTCTTAAAAAAAATAAAATAAAGCTGATCTGATTGTGTTCAGGGAAGCATACTGGTGTTTCCTAAGAGTCCTGCCCTTTCAGTGGAGCTAGCATCTCTCTTAAGGCACTTCATAAGTCAGAACAGAACTTTTTATGCACTACCAAGTAAATCACTGCCTGAACAGAATGAGAACTGGTCTTTGCCAAATCATAGAATGGTTAGGAAATAAGTGTTTTTCCACAGAAGGCGACTCTTCTTGCTTCCCACAGGATGTGGGAGCACAGTCCATCCAAACTCTTCGCATTTGGAAGCACAGCTGATTTGAGGTAGAGGTTGATCTGATTTCCACCTGCAAGACTTCTCTATGTCCTCTTACCCATGTTTAAAAGTTAACTGGTGCTACTTTGATTTCCACGGAAGCAGAATCAGAGTCTAAACAAATGATGTGCTCCAGACTGTTATACTATCATTGATTTGTAAATTTATCTCACTTTGTGCTACTTCGATTTCCACGGAAGCAGAATCAGAGCCTAAACAAACGATGTGCTCCAGACTGTTATAGTATCATTGATTTGTAAATTTATCTCACTTTTCATGTAAACTGCCAGGTTTATAACTAGCTGTTTAAAGAGACCAGCTGTTTACTGGGGTTGTTTACTATGCATATACACACACTATTACTATATAGACTATTACTATAAAGCGATTTCCACGGAAGCAGAATCAGAGCCTAAACAAACGATGTGCTCCAGACTGTTATAGTATCATTGATTTGTAAATTTATCTCACTTTTCATGTAAACTGCCAGGTTTATAACTAGCTGTTTAAAGAGACCAGCTGTTTACTGGGGTTGTTTACTATGCATATACACACACTATTACTATATAGACTATTACTATAAAGTAATTGGGAACTGTATCTAAAAAGAACACTTTTGAATTCAGTGGTGAACTTGATTTTAAAGAGCAGATATTAATAGTAAGAAACTCAGCCTATGTGATACAAGTGAACCCCTAGATGAACCAAGGCCAAAGTTTAGTTTAAAAGCATGAGGGGAAAAACACTACATATTTATGTAACAAAGATTACAACCTCTTGTGAACATATCAGCTAGTTTTTCCACACAGAATTAGTTTTTCAATTTATTTCCTTTGTCAGAATTTCTGTGCTTGTGTAAATGATTAGAGGCATAGAAAACAAATCCCAAGGGAGAACTGGAGTTTGTGAATTCGGAAAAGCATTTGTACCCAAGTTCGGTTGTAGCCCAGTGATATTCATCATGCAATTACTGTAATGCTAGAATAATCATCTCACCAAGTAATCACAACCAGCATTAACTTACCCACTCTTGTATGAGGGCATAACATGGCTTATGGGTAGACCATAAACGTATATTGGTGAATACGACTTCTATCCAGACTTGCAAAAACATGACAGCAAGCACCCAAACCTTCTATGCTTAAGGCAGACTGGATTTCGGGTTCACCAGCCACAAAAGAAAATAATTTGAAGCTCAGAAGCAAAGAGTGATGTTATGTTCTGTATCACGTAAGTTACAATGTGTTAGCTGAGCTGTCAGAACTCTTACTGTGGGGTTTTTGAACTACGGCAGAGGTAAGATAGTTTGGTTTAGCACTGTTAGGTCCAATTATTTTGCATGCTTTTTTTGTAGGTTAAGAACATACACAAGGACAGTTATCACAGCTCCAATGGGGCACAGTGTTATTAAGCCATGATAATAAACTGGCTCTCACTTACCCCAAAAAAACCCAAGACACAAACAAACTGCAAATAACACATGGGCAGCACTGTATTAGCTCAGTACTGGGAAACAACAAACAACACATCAAAATGCTTATGTTTCCCTAACTGCTTTCCTGATGATTATTTCAGGCCAGCCTTTGAGTCTACAGAATTAATTAAAACAATAACCATCGGGTTCTGCTTGCTCATGAAGTAAGACAGTTAGTATCTAAATCCAGGGCCCACTGTGCACACCATAGAGACGTAAGGGAGGAATGAGAAAATAATAAAAACACATTTTTAAAAAGCACCTTTTTATAGAAGCCCTCCTGCAGATACATGCCAATAGTTTTTCATCAAGAAGGCCAGTTGAAGAGTGTTAATGACTTTCCTGAAACAGATTTTCTTTGCTCACGGCAGCTAGTCTCAAGTATTTTATAAAATGTAGCTTCTGTACTTTTGCTTATCAACTTATGCATAATTTATTAACTACAATTTTTTTGTAATTACAAGTATATAAACCCACCAAAATTAAGTAGGAAAGGTAACTTTCAGCGATTTGCTTTATTATTTGGCCAATAGTATCAGTATTCAGGCTGAATAGAAGAGATTATAACTTGAGGCTTTTCTCTCTCGATTTGGAAATTGAGACTTGATTCAATATTGGATGTTAAGGAAGATTAATATCTTGATTAAATGCTTGTTTATGGGCAAAGAATTTTAAATTTAACTCATTAGAATTGTAAGCATTCGCATATTTTAAAGTGTTTGGCTGCAAGAGTATTCGTGTAATTACATGAAGAAACAATTTGTCTTGAACGCAAAGAAATGTGAGCCATACAGAGCAATTAATGCATTGGAGCAATTTTGTGCATGCACACATTAAATAATTACTTAATTATCTGCATTCATTTTGTTTCTATTTCAGTAAAATCGGTAAAACCCTTGAAGTTATTAACCTGGACACGATGAATGCGTGGCATTTTGCAGACAAATGCATTCCCACTCCAAAGTAGCTGTGTTTGTCCTGGGCTAAGACACACTGCACTCACTAGAGCCCGTTGTCCCAGTAAAGCAGGTGCCCAGCTCTCCTCTTACTGCTCAGAGCACAGTTCAAACGAGTACACACCCACATATGAAAGGTCTTGCAGAGTTCAGGAGAACAATACAGATTGGAACAAAGGAACAGGGGAGTTAAATGCAAGATCCTGTCGGACATAAAAAACCTCCTTAGGGCTTTGCTTTACAAAAAACCAGAATTAAGCAAAGAATAATGTCACGAAATCAGGAAGGCTCCTTAGAGAATGAGTGGGTTTTACAGTATTAAGTCTAACCTACACATGGCTTAGTTCAATTAGTTTTTCATCATTTTAAATTTAATTCATATTAGAATTGCTTTATCCATTCTCCTTCCAGGAGAACATAGCAAACAATAACACTGCATCCCTATCAATTCTAATCATGTTATATGGCGAATAGGAAATCCTTACACTGAAAAGCTGTAAAACACATTTGTTTTGGTAGGAACTCCTCATCTCAATGTAATACTAACTTAGATAATTACACCAGTACAAGCCAGGTACGTGCCTGAGGCTTAAGCAAACTGAGGCCGAATTTAGCATTTTACTGTGCTTGTAACTCAGGTAGAAATTATTCTTTCCATTGCATTTCATCAGAGCATGCCAGCTCTTCCACAGCTCTCACAATTATCATTACTGCTATCATTCTGATTTTCTCCTCTGCCATTGAAAGCAATCTCAGAACTCTGCTATGAATTGTCTCGAAGGAGTGTTACAAAGAGTGCACATGAAATGATACTGGAAATTCAGCTTGTAAAACAACGATCCTTTCTTTAACGGGACCTTGCATCAAGTTTCGAAAGACGTGCTTTTTTTTTTTTATTCCTTATACTACAACACAGAGATAATTGTGACTTGAATTCTAATTATGTTTGCTTTCACCTGCACAACAGGAACTGTTCTTAGTAATTCTATAAATGTCAACGGTCGACGCTGTAAACAGCTGCTTATACAACAGCAAGTAGTAATAAACAGAATAGAGGCCTTCAAGCAAAAAGGTAAAACAAAGTCATTTTGTTATTAAAATTAAGTCTGGTAGGGTTTTTATTCACATAAAAAACAAATACCCTGGTTGACAAACATACAAAGCTTTATCAAACCAAGGTAAGCTATATTCATTTTAACAATGAAACATAATAAATACGCATATAAAATACAAACTTTTCCATTTGAATTTTTTAAAAATTTAAAACTTTCAGTATAAAAAGTTTCCAAACATGCTACTGCGCCTGAGAATTGAGGCTATATAATTACACTGACCACAGTCCTTCTCGTGTGGAGTTAGGCAGTATAATGCTTTTCTTACAATCGGAAGTGCTCTGTCTCCACTGTTTTTAGGAAGGTGTGAATAGCATCCATTCAGTACCCCTACACTGACCAAAGTCCTTCTCGTGTGGAGATATGTGTGTGTGTGTGTTAGGCAGTATAATGCTTTTCTTACAATCGGAAGTGCTCTGTCTCCACTGTTTTTAGGAAGGTGTGAATAGCATCCATTCAGTACCCCTACTTGCCAGTCTTCTCCAAAACCCATTCGATCACCTGGTAAAACAAATGAGAAAACAAGTTATTGACATAACTCCAGTTCTTGAAAGCAACTTAAGAGCATCTCACACATTTTATCAATTCTTTCTTTATCACCGCCTGTGTGGTGTTTACTAAATAGTCTTTAAAAGCAAGCCATCCATAAGGAGAAAGAGTTGTTAATAAACTGTGGATACAGCATTACGCCAGAATTGTATTTAATTTTACAGAACGCCTTGTCTTTAGAAAAAGACATTTTTAGATCCCCTGAATTGATCTACTTCACCCCACTCTCTCCACGCACAATGCTAAACAGCTAGTGGTTCCAGCACAACAAATTCCTAAAGCTGTAAAAGAAAGGATAAAGAATCATTTGTACGCTGCTGTATTTGCCACCATTAGCATCATTGTTTCCCAAACAGGGTGGTTGTTCAGACAACTGACTAGTCCTGGGCAATTATAATTTTTATAAGGTAGTTTCAAAGTATTCTCTAATACAGGGAGAGGTGGCCAGCTTAAGAGATGCCCAATTTTAATGCCGCTCTTGCCAACAGCAAACCTACATAAAACTACCAACTGGACTCCCCAAAGATGCTGGTGAGAAGCAGTGGAGCAGCACAATATCCCAGTTCAACACCAAACATCACAACCCGTGTAGTTTTTTTGAAACCTTGTGATCTGTAGGGAGCAAGTCACAAGGGAACACAGTACAGAACACAATAAATACTGCTCTGATAGAATAAATTCTGTGGGGATCTAGAAGTTTTCCTTACGTGTTTGGGTTTTCTTATTTAATCCATCCTTCCATTTAATTTATGATTTTGAAAACTGTACTGTAAATATGCATGATTTTTTTTTTAAATAATGGAATTTTTTCAGCATGTTTTTCATAATTTAATCAGTTACTTAATTTCTTGAGGACAGAAGTATTTACTCCTGTCATTTGCTCTGTGCTACTGCTCACATAAGTCCCACCTTACACACAAATAAGCTCATGTGATATCCCTTGTGCTTACAGTTATTCCCGAGATTAAAATTACTAATTTTCATTACTTCTTTTAAGAAATGTATTTCCTTTTATAAAACCCTTCATTGTTTCCTAACCTTTGAAATGAAATGTTATTTCCTTCAACACAGAGAAAGAAGAATTCCCTAATGATCCAGGCTTCTTTCAAATGAAGAAAAGTCTCATCTCTCCTTTTCTTTTTCCCAGTGATGTGGAAACATTTATTGCCTTCATTTCCATTTCTCACTGTGGTGCATCACATTGGCAGCTGTAACTGGAGTACCATCTAAAACCTGACTATATGCAACTGGAAATTTTGCCATGGGACTACTGACTGAGAGAAAGTTTTGGTGAGATCAGAGAGTGAAAGAAGACCCACTGCCAAAGGAATGCGTCTCTTCATCTCAAAGCTGTGTCTAAACCATCCTACAGCCACACTGCTGCAGCTACACTTAGCCTTGGCTAGTTACAGGAACAAATAAACAAATAGTCTCACCTGCTTAGCATTGTTATTTGCTGTTTTCTTCATTTCATCGAGAAGTCCTCTAGAAGTTTTAAGATCCTAAATACAAAAAAAAGTACAGAGATTAGAAAACTCATATGATCTCTCTAATTTGGATTATAAGAAGCCTAATTTTTTTTTGGGGGGGGGGAATTACCCTTTTATCACCTTGTTCAGAACCACAGAAGAATTATTTGACTTCACTTTTTTAAAAAAAACCTGAAACAATCTAAATCCATTCCAATAGGCTGCAGCTTTCCATACAGCAATCCAAACCTAGTACTTACATGTGCAATTGAGCCACACTTCTAACCTCCTGCACACTTCCAGAAATGTTTTTTTTTTTCTTAAATGATATTCAAAGTTCTTACAGTCTTGACTGAAATCTTATTTCTATATAAACATGTAAATCAACTGTATGCTTAGACTGCAATACAGAGTTCTGACAAAGAACAGGTAAGAGGACAATGGAGAAAGAAAATCAGTACAAGAAAGGAAAAACCTGGAATGGTTTCTGTTTTGCAGTCCAATTAGCCCAACCTAAACCTTAAACAAAGGAAGTGCATAACTTCGCCTAAAGAGAAAGGAAAACTAAGAAAATTCATTTACTACTTGTCTCCAAGGGAAAATGATACCTATGATATGCTTCTAAAGCACACAGCACAGAAAAGGATTCAAAGGGCCGCTACAGACTTGGGGCTGCAAGAATGTCAGGAGAACAAAATCCTGCTGCACTTCTCTCTAGATCAGCTTTCCAAAGGACAACATCACTGTGATACTCTTCCTTTTGCTCTTCTACTTGGAATGTAACCGTGAACCCCTCTGATTTGCTCTATTCTCTCATCCCTACATGCAGCTTCTTCTGATTTTGGATTAGAAGATCTTCCTTCAGGGCTTATTTCAGGGAGATGTGGGGACTTCTTACAGAATGACTGTGCAACTGTTTTTTAATTATTTAAGAAGTTGGTGCTCGTCAACAAGATGTCTTAATTGTCTGTGTAAGCATTCAGCCCTCTTCAATTGCAACTTCACTTAGCTTAAATCACCTTTACTGAAGTTGAGTAAACTGAGTTTGCAAATACTGGTAGGCTAAATGCATACAAATTATCAGAAACAGCAGCTCAGCTCGTGAGCAATAGCTTTTAAACAGCCTGCACTGTAATTAACTCGACTTCATGCCAAGACTAAGTAACATGGGCTCAAGCATTGACTCACAAAGTCTCCTATGTATTATGGAAAGAATTCTTATCTTCTCCCAAAAATGAGGTTGATGCCTACACAGTGCTGCCAAGTTGGTATGTGTTAGGTAGTTGTGCACATTTACAATGGATTTACCAGGACTTCTGTGAGCATGTCAGGGAGCTAGAATTTCTGAGTCAGTTCTTTAAGCTGCCTAGTCAGCCAATAGCCTTGTTCTAAGGGAGAAGCTGAGCTGCCACAGCTATGGAGAGGAGGCAGCTAAAACAGCTGAAGAGGCAATATAGTATACACATGACCTTACCTAACAGATCACTGCTCTAACATGTTATCTCAGATAAAGACTACTGCTTCATAAGGTTTAAAAACAAATAAACAACTACCAAAATATACTGTGAAACTAGCTTCTGCATTTGACAAGTCCAAGGGTTTATCCACACACTCTACACACTACTAACACAACACTCGGAAATACCACCTTAATCAAGTCTGAATATCCCACAGTCCATCTCAAGTTTTTATTCAGGAATACATTCACTTAACTAAGAAGAAACAACTCTAAGAGCATGTCTTCTAGTTACCTTTAAGTAGAACTTTGATATCTCAAACAGACGCTGGCTGCATGATGCAAAGCACTTGTGATCCTCTGAAATTCCATGGTTTTGAAGAGTCTTAGCGACCACCTCCTTTAGCATCTTGGAAACAATAGAAACACACTCAAAAATTCATCCCAATTATTAGCATGAAAAATTGTCCAAAAGAAGAAAAAAAAATAAAACATCTGATCAGTTTTGATCTTGCCTGTGTCATTAATCCATTGGCCAAATGCTATGAACCCACTCACCAAATCTGGCAGAGTTATTTAACAATCTATTTCCATTTCTTTCATCTCAAAAATTCAGGAAATGTTTACATGTCAAAGCAAGGTAAAGAATCAGTGAATATTCACATGGGGCTTGAAAGACAGAAAAAGAAATTATAACGGCTTGGGTTTTTTCTTTTCCAAAATACTTTCTCTGTAGATATATGTATAAAAAACTTTTTCTTTATATTGATACTCTTGTTTAACACATCCATATTAAAAAAGAATAAAAAAATCAGGTGCTACTGTCAAATTAGAAGATTTACTCTGACATTCTTTATATGAGAGATGTTTAAACTTTGCTGTAGGTCTGAACGAGTCTCACCAATTTACGCTTACTTGGGTTATCCCAACTTGTCTTTGACAGTACGATAACAACATTCATGCAGAGTCCTTTCAAGCACCCTGAGATTAATTTAAAATTAGTATCACCTAGGCAGAAACAGTTTTGTGTACTGTATTTTAAAAGTGACATTCCTAATATATACAGCTATTAACTAAATACTATCGCATCAAAGTATTTAAATGTTATCTCAATTACTGGACTTGTGTAACTATTGCAACATTTTTATATTCTCCTAGTAGTCTGTTCTTCCACAATGGCTTTTACCCTTCCAGCACAGATATTTCTTTGGTGCTTTTAGGTTTTACATTAATTTTCTGCATTTCATAACTTGTATTCATTGATATCTAGTCCCACCTTTTTTATTCCTAGTTGTTATCTCTCTTAGCCTTAATTCCCTGGGCATGATACTCCTTACATACTCTTTCACTCCTTGCTTCTGCAGCACTCTCCTCAGTGCCTTCCGGATTCACTTACACAAGTGAAAAGAATGAAATTTAATAACAACAAATGGAGACAAAGACAGTTCACTTTGAGTTAAAAAAAATTTAAAATCAAGTCAAATGGCAAGCAGTTAAGCAGATGCTTTTTCACAATGCAAACAACATAGACCTTTACCCTTGTATGCTTCTGGGATCTTGATTCCTTAGCTGGCTTTGAAGTATCAGATTCACTTGCACTTATGCAACTTGCTGAGCCAACCTTAGTGCTTACTTTGTGGGGCTGACCGACCTGTTTCAATGGCATTGAAGCTAAAGAAACTGATCTTTCAGATCGCTTCCTTGTTACAGCAACTGTATAGTGACTGCCACTACCTCCGCTTGCCTGAGAGAGGAGAGAATCTGTGCTCTCAGATTTGGTCAGCCTGGAAAGAAAAAAAAAAAAAAAAAAAGATAAAAAGAACTTTCAGATTTTTTACTGACTCTTTCAGTGCCTTTGTTTCTGCTATAGAGGCTGCTGCTGAGAGTATTAAGTACTGTACATTCTCATAAACAGCATCTGAAAACAGCAGACAGGATTCTATTACGTAATTTCTGTCATATTAGAACAACACTGTAGTGACTGATTTGGTCTCTGATACCTAGATCCATTGCACCTCTGATTAAAAACATCTAGAAACAAACTGAAGAAATGAGATAACTATGAAGAGAAACTCTTTGGAAGAAGGGGTAGTTTTGCATATGAACCTTTCTTTTAGACAGATGGAAGAAGCTGAATTTACTGGCCTCTAGTCTCAGGACAAGAAGAACTTTTTGAAACTACCTAATTTTTTTGGGCCCTGCAGGAATGTCACAACTCATCTCTATCTACGGGAAGTTGGGCATTACAATTCTACTGGAACATTGTAATGTTTGGTCCTTCAACTGTAAGAGTGTTAGTAATTCTGAAACTCCAATTTATGAGTACAACCACATCTTCTCTAAGTATTCAGTGAGCTGCAAAAGATATGGATATTCCTAAAACCATACCTCTGTTACAGGTTTAGTGTGATTAGATTGCATAGGATCAAACTGGAAAGAAGGAAGAAGTATTACAGTAAAAAGTGAATTCAGAAGTAGTGTTACATAGCAGTTACTTTTTATTGATGCAAAGAGTTTGCATCTTCAGAATGATGACAAGATACAAAAGTATCAAGATGACAAGATACAAAAGTCTTAAAAACTAAACTTCCAGATAGGACTTTAATAAACACGGCTGACAATACATTTCAATTTTGGTAGGTCATCTCATACCAGCAGCTCTTTGGAATTAAATTATTCTGTTTGTACAGTGCTTAGCTTTCTAAATCTTCAGTTGTTTATTTGTAACTGCAACAGCATGGACAGTTTCGGTCCTAGATGAGGCTGTCATCTTTTCAAAGGCACTTGAGATTTTGCAAAGTAAAACCCCAAATCTCTTAAATAAAAGGTGCCTGTGCTGCATGGTTTTGATTAATCCAATGCTATCAATGAGAGATCACACTTGAGAAAAAAAAGGACCTACAGAAAAGGATTAAACAACTAGAACATTTGTCTAGATAGCTTCACTAAAAACATTTCGAGATGAAAGAAAAGATGCATTTCACAAGAGACTACTGAAATATTTCATGCTGAAGGTTTATTTTATTCAGTGCATTACCTTTTCTTGGGATAAAAGCAATCCAAGTCTTTTGATCTGCGTTTTAGCCCTGACGCCTCTGTTTTGAATTCGCTTTGTAAAGACTCTCCGTCAGGCACACTTCCAGGCTCCGACAAGACTGCAGGAGACGGGAGAGGGCTCAAAACAACTGGCACAGGGCAGCACTCTTTGGTACAAGTAGTCTGAGTTTCGTAGCGAATAAGACGAGTTTGAAGTTCAGCATATCCCACATCTCTCTCTAAGGCTCTTCTGTTATCTAGACAATATCTAAAATTTAAATTGGTGAGAAATCTGTGAGAGAAAGTCTCTGCTTTAGTACAATCAGAAAAAAACCCGCAACAACTTCCTTTTGCCTATCATATAATCTCCAAAATTTTTTTTGTTTGGACTGGTGTATTGTTCTGAAAGGTATCTTAAACAGCCCACTAAATTAACACGTGCCTGAGGGGCTTAGCTATATTTAAGTCTAACTCCAGCAAAGAAGCTGAAACATTTACTATTTGTAAGTCCTTACCCTGTGGTCTTACAAATAAGATTTCCCTGGACATTAGCAGAATTTTTTCCTTGAACAACAAGTGATGGATTACGATGCTGACAATGGATATTTTGCTCCTGCCAGTCAGCTCTGTTACCTTAATTTCATCAGTCTCTCTATTTTAGAGTTCACTGTTTTTCATATTCACTCCACACCTAACAGATGTTACCCTTGTTAACATGCTAACCCACGTGACACTCCAATAGAACAGCGACGAGGATAGCTCTGAACTCAAATATATGATGAACCCAGCACACCATAATGGATACAGTATCTTCAGACCTTGTGAGCATCCACCAGAACTTTGAGACAGAAAATATCAGGTTATTATATATAAAATGACACACTCTAATATGATACTATGATCACACAATACGCCTCTGCTTCTTCTTGGGAGAATACAACCTTCCTAGTCAAAAAACCCAGCCAAACCAAACCAACCAACCCACCCAAGTTTTCTTCAGTGCAGGTGCCATAAGAGAATCACATAGGAAATGCCTGAAGAAAACATCCCGAAGTACAATATGTGTGATTTGCAAGTTCGGAGTACTTCAGGAATCCCAGCCAGGTTGTGCTAAAAACTAGGTTGCTGTGAGATTGTATAAAATGAGTGTAAGTATGAAGAAGATAAGGCATGGTAAGCGTTTTAAATCCTGTTTAGACTCTTTGCTAACTGCACTCTGGAAATGCAACCTTTAGCTTTGTCTGAGATAAGCACCGCTATGTGAGAGATTCACATTTTTTAAATGCTAAACATACAAAAGGGTCACTGAACAAGCACAAGCTTCCTGTCTTCCCATTGATTACAAGGAATAAGTTGTTTAATCAACCAAATCAAAAGAAGAAACTGTATTAAATACAGTGGAGCTGAAAGAGAACAAATGAACAGTGCTAACTCAGTGAAACACACTCATGAGATTACAGCAATACAAAATGCATCTTAACTAACTTTTCTCTTGTGTAAATGATTGTCAAGACTCCTTGCAAGAGACCAATGTTTCATCACCCAGTACCTTACATTATCTCAACTGCAGGGAAAGACAAAAGTACTATCCAATCTTATTCCATCCTCTTCTCAACAAGCATTTTGAACAATGTGAGCTCTCTCTCAGCCCACCCTCCAAACTACTTACTAATGTTTCCTACTTTTTAGGAACTCTAGATATATTCTTTACTTTTAGCTCTTAAAACGATGACGTTAATTTGTTAGATCTGATTTTTCCCACTTTCTTCAGAGTATTTTCATATTCAGGGAGAAATTCCCTTTTCTAATAACAGATCACTGAATTCATTTCTACAGCTGAGTAACACTTTCCATTAGAAATAAATTCATTATCTGATAAGAGTAAGGTCTCTTAACTTACAAATTTCAAGGTATTTAATTTTCCTTATTTATATTCTCGGTCCCCTGAGTAATCACATTCCCTACAGAGATAAAAATGTTTTTATCTTTAGAAATTAAATTGCCATTTTACTCACTCTGCTTTAATGGCAATTACTTTCTTGTTGCAACACAGGATCCAAGTGTTTGGCACAGGTTCATTACACCAGAAATTTGATTTAATCATATCCACTACTCCTGGTTTTGTTGACAACATTTTACTTTCAAATACTATTACAGCAGCTATGCAGATGGAAACTGCAATCACAACTGCATGGTACAAGATACATCCGCTCCAAAAGACCATACAATACTCTTGCTACACTATATCCTGGTCATACAGCTCTGTCTTCCTCCCTTCCACACTACTTTCTACCATCTCACTCTACTGCTTCCCTCCCTTAGTGCCAGCACATTCCCCTCAAAACATGAATATGCCGGGGTCTTCCTCCACCCCACAATATCCAGGCCTCTCTGTGGTCTCTTTCTGTCTCTTGCTATGGGAAGAGGCAGCACAAGCTGTGCTGTGCCTAATTTGAATCCCCATGCACACCTGCTGAGGTCAGGCAGGTCAAAAAGCTACCACATACCAGACAATGGCCAAGTGCTTTCTTCCCACACCTGGGAGGCCAAATCTGCATTTCTTGTATCTACCCAGCTGTCTCTTTGTGCCTTTTGTTATAAATCTAAAAAGCCTATAAGGTTCATGAGTTACCACTTAGAAAAAGAGAAGAAATAGAGAGCTGAACAGATAGAATGACTGCTTCACCTCCGTAGAGAACGTGGCTAAACTTACCAGATCTTAAACATAGGCTTAACCAAACTATTTGTGTAGTTGATAGGAAAAAAATACCAGCAGTATCATTAGTCATATTCAGATAATCTGAAAAGGCAATTTTAAGAGGCAGCAGAAATTTGCATGAAGACCAAACTGCCTATGATTGGTGTCCACTGCATTTCTTATATATACTGCGGTAAGACTAGCAGTCTGTCCACACAGAAGTTATGCTGAATTATGTACTCTCGTGTTAGTGTATGTCCTTCTCCTCTTCTCTTCAATTACAATATTTATATTTTTCTAAACAATTTTTATACAGCTACATTATATGATGTTTGCCCATCTGAAACTTTGACAAATAACTAATGCTGGCTGTCTGGGACTAAATACAGTACTACCCACATCGTTCCTTTTGAAAATTCTTACCACTAACACTTGGCTGCTGGTGTTGTTTTCAAGTTCCCTGAACATACAGATAGCTTCACAGCAGGTCTCATAAACTTCATGACTATTAGTCTGAAAGTGCCTACAATTTAATATCAAAGTAGAAACTACGTCAGTAGTTCACTTGTGTGCTGCTCCAGGGACTTGGTATGTACTACTGAACCCTCTTCCCCTTGCCACTTCCAATTCTGAATTAAAATTTTCATAGACACTCAAAATAGCTACAGCAGCACAACTTAGGAACAAAACCTAAATGTTTTTACATTATCATCAAGACAGGAGTGTTGTAATTTAAAACAGTGTATAAAATAAAGGTAAGAAAGGGAGAGGTGGCATGTGCAAAGTTGTTCCAATGAAGGAAAAGGATACATAAAATTTTCCATAATTAATGTTCACGTTGCTTGAAATATTTCTAATTATACCTTGACCAGAACCTGAAAACTAATTTTGGGAAAAGAAGCCAGGAAACTTACTCAAGTCCATGATAATGGCATCCAGCTGCTTTTTCAAAAGGCAGACGTCTGAGTTTCCGAGGAGTAAGCTCTGGTGTTAAAAGGAATGCGTTTTCACTGAAAGGAAAAAATACAGGTCTATTTTAACTAATTACCATCAGGATAAATTATACTTCCAGAAGTTAAAAAGAAATGCCTTGACAGAGGAAGACCAAAACAGTGTGTCTTGTAGCTAAGCCCCTGAGATACAGCACCAGAGGAAAATTAAATCTTTATTGAAGTGAGAATTTAAGTTCAACTAACTAATACCTACTGAGCTATTTTCATTGCAGCAGCTCTTCAACATTTCAACCAGTTTAGAGGTCACTGCTCCAAATAATTTACCAATAAAACCAGGCAACTATAAGCCCATTTCACAATGGGGCACCTGAGTAGTAGAATGAACTGAGAGGACCTGGGAAATGACCTCCCATTTCTCAGTCCAGTGTGATAACCAGTGAATTCCTTTCCTTTAGCTTCAAGTGGTTGTCTTGCCTAACAGTCGCCTTTCCCAGCCTTCATAACTAACCACTTGTCTCCTGTAATAGTTGAATTCCAGCTAGTAACTCTCTGCAACTAAATCATATAAATGTACTTGAAAATACTTCAACAGAATAAGTCATAGCAAGACAGACAAGACAGAGTTTGCTGCCAGATCCTACCATACCCTAAAAAAGGGAAGAGATGAAGGCAAGATGTAGCAGTATCTGAAACTTACACGTTGCTTCAAGTTTTGTTCACATAGATTGTCTCTGCACCATTACCACTGGAAAAATTATCTGGGAAAAACATCTAGGAAAGATGCGATACTGAATCTAGCCAGACGGTCATTTCAGCCAAAATTCTAAACTATCAAACCTCTGTTTAAGCTCAAACATGCAAAACAAGTGAAAACTCCTTTATTCAACAGTCTCTCATAAAATATCTTTTTTCCTTCTGTTGATCAGGAAAACCTTTGGGTCTCTAGTCACTGTGCTTGAACATTTACTGTGCAAAGCTGCTAATTATTCCAGAGAATCTAGTCAGAGAGCCTGCTAGGGGAATGAGCAGCTAGGAGTCCAGAGTTCTGCTGGACACAACAATAAGAGCAACCTGGTATGTCAGAAAAGGAATGGCTCACCATCTCCCAGCAACAATCCAGCTATGGATTTTCACAGGTTTTCTGGTTTCTTTTCAGACACAGCAGAACACATACATACAGTGTAAGTCATTGGCAGACCTTGTAGCCTTCAAGCAAAAACAATTAGTCTGCTTTATTTTCTACTACCTTGACTTTGGCTTTGTATTTCCCTTAGATATCCAAGATCTCTAAGTATTATGAGACAGACTCACATTACAGTAATGGACTCATTTGGTTGTTATTCACATTCCCGTACATCAGTTCTGAGTACGGTCTTCAGTGGTTTCAATATGCTGGATTCATACCGTTTGGGAATTTGTAGTGGCTGAAGATCACCAACTGGTAGCCCTTCTGGTGTGAAATATTTCAGTAATTCCTTAGCATCGAGCAATGTCAATGACTCCCGTTGGCTATCTTTATGCCCCAGCAATTGCTCAGATGAATGTGCAAACATAGAAACTCTGAAAAAAGGAAAAGAAAAAAAAAGACCAATCTAAGAAATTTTTTCTTTTCAATGTAGTAAACTAGATTAAGAAGAAAAAAAATCACTGCTAGTCTGGACCAATTAAATGTATTTCCAAAGTAAAATGAACAAGGTTGCTCTTTGAGAACATTTATACAAATGTTCATGATAAAGTATATTTGCCGCAAATTTTATACCTTCCTACTAAAGAAAGTAATTTCTCCAAGATTTTGTAGCTTAGTTATGAAATACAACATGGGAAGAACATTATTCATCCCTTTTTTCCATTTATGGACCTGTAAGATCAAAAATCAATTACCATTAAAAAAAGACAGACAATGAAACCATAAAGTCACTCTTGCATGCAACTGCCCACTCTATTTTTTTTTTCAGTGTCTCAATCAAGTATAGGAAAGTTCTCTTTTTTTCTGCTGTTCTGCAACATGCTGGGCACTGCTTCAGGATAAGCGGAAGATAACCAGTTCAGAATACAATGAAATAAACATTAACTGACTATGAAACAGAAAGGTCCTTCAGGAAGCTTTTCAAAAGCTAATTAGAAGGAAGAACTTTACCTGTTTGAGGAACAAAAGCCAATAATAATAGTAATACTGATGAGAAAGCAGAGCTTTAATGTGAGAATTTCTGACACGCCGAATTCCAATCTAGGCCATGGCCAGCTATGGTATTCGTAAGACAGAAATGCGATGGATGGAAGCAAGTAGGAAAAAGGCAGTTGACCTTGCTCTAAAGGTCTGTCCTCAAAAATGTTAAGACCCAGCAAAAAAATCATTAAGTTTTATATAAAAGTGAGAGCTAAATGGAAATCAACAGGCTGTATTAAGTGACACAAAGGTCTACAGGTTTCACTTAAACATCACTGAAGGAAAAAAAAAACTAAATATAAATTTCAAACATAAAAACAATAACATCTTCTACTTTGAAATTATTTGAGACCTGATACTAAGTCCTGACTATTTAGAAAATATGAGGAGATTAGAAACACACTGTACATGCTGACAAAAACTTCTGTACTATCTTTATTATTTATGGCCCAGGGTATGTTGGGAGGAAAAATAACTTTTGTATGTTCTTCTACTATAGAGACTATTTTCTAGTAGTACCCTTTCACTAATTTGGGTTTGGAACTATGTTACTTTTAGCTAACTTTCAGCTGTGTTTTTCCAATAAAAATCAAAACAATACTACTTTGAATATCAAGAAAATACACCTTTGGAAATTAACAGAAACTTAGTTTTAGCCTTAAGCAATGTTTCCTCTGAAAGATTATCAATATATTTGAAAACAGTTTAAAAAATGGCTATTAACACACACAGCTCCTCTAGAATGATGTTCAATGGCCACTACAAAGAAAATCTCCAGCATTTAACCATTACCTCCTTTTTTGTTTGTTTTTTTCAAAGTTTTCCAAATTCTGAAGAACATGTCTTTCTGGCCACTCCAATGGATCTGGCTCCCTCAAATCAGATTCTGCAAGAAATATATGGTGGATAACCCTTAATTCTTTAAAGAAATACATACGCATATAAACTCCTTTTTAAATATATATATGTATGTACATATATTCCTTTATACATATATATAAAAGTCTATAAGGAAAACCTGCTGGGTGCCGTGATCAAAAATGTTTTCTTCATAATGTTTTTGTCAAGGAAAAGAAAGGAAATAGTTAATGTGAGGGTAATTTCAGTTTGTAAAAAAGCCTGGAAAGCTGCTTTACTTTTCCCTCCATTTTTCCCTCTTTTGGTAAAAGACTCCCCTCTTATTAAAAAAATGACAACAGATATGAAAAAAAAATCCAAAGAGAATAAGCAGTATATTTTCTAAATAACAATACTTACCTGATGTCACAGTGCATGACCTAGTTTTACTGGCAACCTTCTGCAGAACAGGTTTAGGAAGACTAGTGTCGCACAGATCCAAAAAACACTCTCTTGTAAGTTCTAACAAGGCTTTGAACTCATTAGTAGAAATAACTGGAGGCCTCTCGGCCAATTCCTTTCTCTCTGTAAAATGAAAGAGAAAGAAAGAAAAGCTACTGCACCTGTTAAGTAACAAAGAACAACTGGAGCCTGCTAAAAAGCAAACAAACAAAAAACTCACCAGCCCAAAACACACAAGTAAGATAACTTGACACCAAACAAACAAAAAACTCCCCACCCCAAAACACACAAGTAAGATAACTTGACACTTACTATTGTACCCTTAATTAAGGCACCGGTGGTTTATTCCATAGACAAGTTAAAAACTTTAGCAGTGAGAATAGCTGAAATCACACGTGAAATCACCTTTTTATGGTCCTTTTATTTCTGTATATGTGCATTTCTGAGCACATCCAGGTTTGAATCCCCCAGAGACAAACATCTGGACTTGCTGATCCTAAATATGAAAAGCTCCAGTCTGCAGAGCCTCCTACCCATCTATTTTTTCCGCTGTTGCAGGAGTGTGGCTCCAATATAATTGATAGGCTGTTCTGGTCTCTTTGGTCAGAATAACGAGGGTCAGGTAATTCTGATATGATTAAGGATGAATAGCAAATCCCAACTGCTCCTATTCAGTCTTCATCCTAATGGAAATGGGTGACCCACTCAAAACAAACTAAAACACAAGCTCTGAGGCAGCCCCAAGCTCAGGGTTCAAGCAGACAGGAATCCGAGAATGGCTGCAAGTTGATGGGAGTGGGGGGTGGAAGACAAGACTATTAGCAGAAATCTTATTTTCCTTAAGCTGGTATTCTGTTAATGATAATACACTTAAATTATCTTCACAGTATGCCATTTTCAATAATCTAGCCAATCTCTCAGAAGCCTTTTTTGTTTTAATTGAGTCTCTTTGAGCAATGGACTTAGAAAAAAAATCAGTAGAGTCAAATGTACTTCTCTGCAAAGTCATGAAAATCTACAGAGGATGACATTTCAGTTATTATTATGAATGATGCATCATGATAAACGTAACAAATCTCCAATGCATACTTCTCCTCTGCTGTTTAAGACTTCTGCAAGAAAGAATAAAATAAAAAGCCCCAAAAACCCCAAACCAGAATTCTTATTTTTGTAGAAGGCGCACATCTAGTAGTAAGGGTTTTTTTTGGGAAAAAAAACATTCAAGAAAACAAAGCAGAGAAAAAGTTAATTACCACAGAATTATTCTAATACTATGCTCAAACTTTCAGAGTATTAGTGTAACAAACACCCACCAACTTTTTTTAAGTTCAGTGTTCTCTTTTCCTCAATATTTAAAAGTCATTATCTAACGTACAATCATGGATACACTAACAATAAGTTACGTTTTAAATCTCCACTTTTTTCTTCACAAAGTGATCAACTCACCTTG
>NW_010146176.1:0-2500 GCF_000699245.1 Pterocles gutturalis
ATCGGGGCACGGAAACCCCTACGGACAAAAACGAAAAAAAAGGGAAGAAGAAGAAAAAAAAATCCCTTTGGCCACATTGTCCCGCCTGGATGTGAAAGTCTGCAATTAAAAATCGGCCTCAGTTTGTTTCTCTTATTTTTGGCAAAGGGCAGTGGAATTTTTGGGACTCCATCCTCCTCCCGCACAGGCAGGACCGAGGCTGATGTGGCTTCGCCCGGCGCCTCGGCTGCGGCGCAGGTCCGGGGTGCACGGCCACTGCACCCCACCGCCCTCTCCAGCCCCTCTCCTAGCTTTTCTCTGTCATTTCTTGCTGTTCTCATTATCTTTCTTTTTTCCCCAGACAATAGAAAATATCAAAGTCTATCTCCATGAGAAGGAGCTATGGAAGAAATTTCATGAAGCTGGCACCGAAATGATAATAACCAAAGCAGGCAGGTTAGTGAAAATTCCCCGCGAACACGTATTGCTTCTGATCGGTATGAAATATCCCTGTTTGCCGAGACTGTGTTTTGCAGAGCTACTGCAATCAGTGGCATTTAAAAAAATGTTATTGTGGTTGCAGGTTTCAGTAAGAATTTTTTTTTTTGTTGATGTAAGCTGTGCATGCGTTTGAGTGTGGCAATGAGACTGTGGATGCAAGAAACAGTTGTGGAGTCATTTGCTGTGTTTGGTCTCAATTTTCTTTGGTAATTCTTCATTTTATTGTTTTTTAAGATGTTAGAATGATTGTGGCTGTACTTTTTTTTTTTTTTTCTTTTTGTTTTTTCCCCAAAGCAAACCCCACTCCCCTTTTCTGCACAGTGCACTAAGACTGGTGCTGGGATACTTTGCACCAAAGTTTTAGCAATATGAAGGTTTAGGCTGTTTTTAATCCCAAATCTGAAAGAGAGACAGGTACCACTTTCATACTGTTAGGTGTAGGGGAAAAAAAATAATTCTGCCTTCCCTTGGAAACAAAAAATGATTTTTACCAAATCAGAGCCCCCTCAGAGTGCACACACAGGCCTGGGCGGGTGGGAGCCCAGCAGCTTGTGGAGGCTTTGCTTCCCCCGGGATCCCGTCCCTGCGCCTGCTCAGGGTTTTATTCCCACCTGGGCTGCTCAGGTGGGAGATGGCAGAATTAATGTCAGAAAATTAAACATCAGAATTAAACCTCAGACCGTCACCAGCCCAGGGATCAGATGGCTCCCAGCAAAACCAGCCAGCTCCCACTGTGGGCACCAAAATGTCTGTCCTTGGCTTCTGTGGCAGTGGGCTTGCATCCCTGCTGCTGGAAAAAGAACTGACAGATTCAGGTATTGAAATCCATTTAATTCAAACAGAGCTGTGTGGTTCTGCCATGCCCTGTAATTCCTGATTTTACACCGTGCTGGAGGGCTGTGGAGGAGGACCCTCAAATAATGGGGAGAATGCAGAAAAAAATTTCCACAATCGGTATCTATGCAGTCTTTTTTCCCTGTGGTCCCTGATCCTTTGTGCAGGGCAGCTGAGGGGCTCGGGGGTGTGTGTGTGTGTGTGTGTGTCTTTTCTCCCCTTTTTTTGCTGCTCACACTTGTGAGACCCAGATCCCAACCCCCAGCTTTGGATTTGGGGAGCCGTGAGCGGTTTCCCTCTCCTTTCCCCTGTCCCTGGCAGTGCTGCTCTCTGCATCCGCTGGCCAGTGAGTTTTACTCTAATAACCAAGATATTCCCATTAGTCCCCCTGGGGAGGGGGTGTATGTCTCGGGATCCTCAATTTGTTTGCTATTTGGCCTATTGATGAAGTGATTGTGCAGGTAACTCTGTCCTTATCACACCACGTTTTGGTGTATAAAATCTTGGGGCTTGTTCTGCAGCGTCTAGTGATGTGAAGAGCCGGATTCATTTTGATAGGTCTGCTACCTAAGTCAGCTAAGACGAGGGGATCAAGACCTCAAATATTTCACCCTTAATTTATAGTATCTGAGTGTGTCTGTGCGGGACGTGTAATATCTTTACCAAATTCTAGACCCTAAGCATCCCAAATGTGCATGTTATCTCTTTGTAAGTCTTAACGTGGATTGTTTAAACAAATCCATATGTATAGGGCTCAGCCCCACATTCTTTGTCCGGCGGAGCTGGAGGTGCACACGTAGTCACCTCTCAGGAGCATGTGGCTGGGACTGAGGGGGTGGGGGGGGAATGACCCCAAGATATACAAAACTTTGGTTTTTTAAGTCTTCAAACCAAATTTTCTATTTGTGAAAAATCAGGGCAAGACCAGCACTACACAGTCATATTAACCTGTTATACAGCGGCTCTGTACAAAAATAGAAGGTTTCTAATAAGATTAACAATATTAGATAAATATCTAATAGAAAAAGTCTTTGGCCTAGTTCATAGCTCATCTTAATTTTTTTTAATAAATAGTTTTTAATTTAAAAAAAGACAGAAATCCTGATGAATAGCATGAAGCAGAAAAGTCACTTCATTTCTTTCCTGTGTCCCAGCTGCAAATGGTGTCAAAATAACGGGCAACATT
>NW_010146177.1:0-1269 GCF_000699245.1 Pterocles gutturalis
CACAATCGCTGTCCTTGACTATGGGCAGGAGCGGGTAGGGCAGGTAACACTGAAACCTTCCCTTCCTAGCTGCCTTACCTCAAGAGCTGCAGAGCTGCAGGACGATGCCGATGGCAGCTGGCTCACGGTGCTGGGGCTGCTGGTCTCGGGTACACGGGTACCCTGCTCAGCTTACCGGAATCCACACACACAAATCTTTAAACGTGAAAAGAGATGGCTCAAGTGTCCTGTTGCAAACTGAGGTTTTGTATGCTTCCTTGCCCCTCTTGATAAAGCAATACATCTCCAGAAATAGAAAAACCAAATGAGCAAAGTCAAAACCAAGGTTTTTTTTGCTTTAGCGAAGGAACCAACCCCCCAGAAGTGAAACCTTATCCTGTGCCTTTAACAGGCTGGATTCCTGTCTTCGCCTTGGTCCTAGACTTTCCTCCACCAGGGCTAGCCTCTGGCTGTCTCTGGAAGGTCCTCCTGTGGCCACAGGAAAGGCTTTTCACACCCTCTGTGGCACCAGCCTCTAATCCAGCCTAAAAGTCAGACCCATGTTCAGTTCCCTTCCTGCTAGATCCGAGCTCAGGCTGCTGAGCTTTAAGTCTCTGACACGGACACAGACCCTAAATGTGCTGTGTCGTGGTTTAGAAAGGCCAGAGGGACAGTTTTTGCTAAACACCTGGTGGGCTGAGGCAGGGACGGGGAGGGTTTCACTCACCACTTAGGGTCACGGGCAAGAAACCCACACGACTTGGGAAGAACAAAAAACAACAATTAAATTTATTAACTATTTACAACAAGAAGCAAGATACTGAGAGAGAGAAACCACATCTCAGAAAGGCACTTCTCCCCCACCCCTCCCTTCTTCCCAAAGCCCAAAGCTTTGTTCTGTCCCTTCTCCCACCCCGGTGGCACAGGGAATGGGGGGTGCAGTCAGTCCCCGTTCCTTCCTCCTCAGGGGAGGGCTCCTCACAGTCTGTCCCGGCTGCAGCGTGGGGTCCCTTCTCACGGGAGAGTCCTTCTCAAGAACTACTCCGGCATGAGTCCTTCCCACACAGAGCCACAGTCCCCCAGCGACTGCCCAGCTCCAGCTTCTCCATAGTTCCTGTGTGGGGTCCTCCACGGCTGCATCTTCCCATGGGCTGCACCAAGGGACAAACCCTGCGGCACCATGAGTCTGCACCATGCTGCAGGGGACCTTCCAGGAGCGCTTCTCTCCTTTCTTGCTTCCGTTCTCTGACCGGAGTGTCACGTGCTGCTTTCCTCTCAAAATCCTGCTTC
>NW_010146178.1:0-18570 GCF_000699245.1 Pterocles gutturalis
GTCTGCCGGCCCCGGCCTACCCCGCCGCGGGGCCCAGACCCAATCCCTCGGAGGCCTGAGGGGGTGTAGGGATAACGGGCTTGTAAACCCTTTTGCTGTGAGGATTCCGGTAACGGGCACGTAGTTACCGGTGTGACAGCTACACCCGGGCTTGCTCCTCTTCAGGCACAGCGGTGTGTGGCCCGGGGCTGTGGGGTGCGGCTGCCTTTGAGCTGTGACACAACGGGTGCTTCCCGGGGAGTTTGGGCCGGCTGAGGTGGGAAATCCTGAGCTTCTCCATGGCGCTAGAGCTGCTGTTTCCTGTCACATCCACCTTAGGGACCTCACTGGGTGTGACAGCAAGGAGGGAGAAGCTGAGAAGACGCAGGCGATGGCAAGAAACAAACCTGGTCTGGCATAGCCCCTGTCCTGCTCCCTGGTGCAGCTGTTGAAATGCTCTTATGCCTCTTATCTGTTTCTGTTGATATCTGTTGTCTTTTTGGGAGTGCAGTGCTTGCTTTAGCATGCCTGAGAGTGTCAGCCTTGTAGTATGGATGAAGAGCTCTGTGTCTTTTCAACAGGCACATGTAGGATTGAGCGCAGGGGTTGTGGGTCCTCAGCTGCCACTTGTGCTGTGGGAGTACTTTCTTACATACACCATTATCCTATGAAACTTGATGTGGCTCCTACAACTGTAATGTGTGTGGCCATCTGTGGTCAGTCAGCAGGCAACAGTAGTGTGAAGATGTGATGTTCTGTCTCTGGAAGCGCTTGTTGTTGTGACTAAGCTAGTAATGGGTTATTTGTCCTGACGCTAGGTTGTGATAAGGCTTCTGATTTTCTCCAATGGATTGTTGCTGAATTTAGTGGAGGTGGCAAAGTCAGGAGCAGGAGCAAAGCACTTTATCAGCTTCATGGCTCAGTTGGAAACTCCAGTAACCTCGACAGTTGTGCTGTCTTGGGTGTCTTGTGTCCTTCAGGACGGAAGGACCTGTATGGGTGTTACCTGTGCTTGTGGAAGAGGATGGGAGAGAATGACCGTAGCAGAGCCAGTGCAGCTGAATGGTGCCTGATGAGTGGTGATTAACAGGCAGTGCTGGACTTGTTCTATGCTGGGGACAGGTTGCCCCAGTTGCTTCTCAAGTCGACTCCCATTTATTTTAGTGTGGTTCTTCTACCACTCTTTCATCTACTGTCATTTGTTCCTTAGGCTTATCCTCCAAAAAGGTACACGAAGGTGCTTTATGCTGCAATTTACATCTAAGTGTTCATAGTATATCTTTTTTTTTTTTTCCTGCCTTCCAGTTTTCTCATCTGCTCAGACAGTAAAATCTCTGAATCTGGGACAGGGTGGTGTCTGCTACCTGCACAGGAGAGCTCTGATCCTGATAACTACATTTGATACATCAATGCTTGGCTATTTAATACTAGTGGTCTCATGGGGCTGAGGAAGGGCTCTAACAAATGTCAACTTAATTGCTCTGTCCCAAAGCAAGAACAGCCTTTAAATGTTCAGGAGGTGTTTTCTAGCTTGTTCTTAGCTGGTAATCTGTCCTAGTACTTTTGTTTTTTCTTTTACAAGGATTTTTGTGGTCTTTAACCAAAATCTTCCATGCTACAACTTAAAGCCTGTTCTGTCCTGTCATATTCAGCGTGGCCACAAGTAATAGATTATTTCTGTCCTCTCTGCAGCAACTGTTTATGTATTTGAAGGCTGTTACTGTATGTCCCCTCCAGGCATCTCTTCTATAGTGCAGACAACCCTGATTTCATTTCACCCAGTCTTTTCATTTCAGTCCTTAGGGCTCAGATCACTTTTACTGTTCTCCTCTGGATTCTGTTCCACTGTCCTCTGTATTTTCTAAGGTGTGTGTGCAGCTGACATGATGTTCCAGTTTAGGCTGGGGTGGAATCTCAGATTAAATTTAAAAAAAAAAAAAAAGAGATGTATGCGGTTAGAGCACAGTGGAGGTGGTAGGAATGAGGCTGAGAGTCTTGAGGATCCTGGAGTGGAGCATAACCTTTGTGTCATGCCAATATTGCTCTGACTGTGAAACAACTCACCAGAGTTGTGGTGGTAACTAGTACCTGCTGTGTGGCTGATTCTGACAAAGACCAAACACCTGTGGTTTTTGTAGTTAAAGTATCCAGTTAGCAAGGAGGGATGCAGAGAGAATGGTGAGTTTCACTTTCATCTGAATGTGCTTCTACAAACTGTTCTGGATTTTACCTCCTTTAACTGCAAACATGCCTTTTTGCCTCCCAGGGGCAGCTTTAATCTGTTGTAGTGAGAAACACTCCTACTTTTCCCCCTTACGATCCCCTTAAATCCACTTATGTCTCCTTGTATTTTGATTGTGAGGCGTTCAGGTCTTTTGTTTGTGTTCTGCCCTGCCTGCTCTTGCCTGAGACCTCTGGGTTGCCAGTGTAATATAAATTGCTGCTATTAGGTAAAATAGGTGCTTTTTGCAGATATCTTGAGAAAATAATCATTTATTACCAGCACACGCTGATTAGGTAGAGTGGATGGTGCTTTTGTAGTCTTAACAAACTGAAGGAGTTGGGGGGGGAAAAAAGCAAGGTGTGGGAGAAAGGATCCGAAGAGGGAGGAATTAAAGGTGTTTTGCTTATGATACAAGAAAAGGGGCTGGTGCTTGTGAAACAAAGGCTCCCAATTCTTTAGAAAATGTAAGTACAGTTTTGAAATGTTACAGCTGAGGCAATCTAAAGAGCAACTGCTGCTGAAAAGCATGTTGCTGCTCTCTTTTATTCTTCACCAATGCAAAATTTGGCATTTTTGTGACCCTAGAATTAATCAGTCTGAGGAATTAAACTGTCAAGAAATTATCAGGAGAAAGAAAGAATCCTTTCTGTTGCCTTAGCTGCCCAACACAATATGTAGTGGGACCAGGCAAGCCCCAGAAGTGCTGCATGGAGGGTGATGAGGCTGCAGGGAGGGGAAAGTGCTTCCCATCGGATTGACTCGGATGTAGCCTGAAACTGCAGCTGAAGACCTCGGATGATAGATGCAGCTGTGTTAAACAGCTTTTTAATGAAGTGCCAAACAACACTCTCCTATGAGTGGCTAAAATGATTAATGTGCAATTGCTCCCTAAGGCTAGGGATGGGAAATAAACCTTTCAGACAGTCATGAAACTGTTCTAGGTTTGTAATTAAGTTGCTGTGCAGGAGGGTGGACATGCTCAGATAATGAATGGGCAGGTGCACCGCTGCTCGAGGTGTTTCAGCAATTTCGAAGATTTGCAGAGATGGGACTGAGCTGCTTCTGATGTGCTGGAACACATCTACTTGCAACCTGATGACATAATGAAGTGTGAACCTTATTCAGGTGATATTAACTACTTTTGAGAGCAGGGGACAGTTGTCATTATTAATGACCTTGTATTAATTTAAGCAGGGCCAGCCTCTAACATAAGACAGATGGAGAAAGACCAGGAATGTCTGACAAGTGAATTCTTAATTCTCTCTGAGTTATTAAACATGCAGACCAAGAATGACATCCTTTTGTATGCCACTAAGCATGCCATCAGCACTTAAATAAGTGTTTAGTCTTCTGTTGGGGAGGGTATCCAAAGCTGCCTCAGGCATGGTTTTATTAGAAGGGGAGGAAATAAAGCCAGTGTCTCTGAAGTCTTAAAACAAGATTTGAAAGATGGGGGGTTTTTATCAGTATTGACTTTTATTTTTCCAGTGTATTGGAATCCCAGAGTCTACTGCAGCAAAAAAGAACTGCCAGCAAAGCTCCTCAGCAAGGCTTATTGCTCCAGCTAAGGAGGGGATCAAAGGAGAGGTAGGAATTTGGAACACTGTAGCTCTGAGATGATCTGGCCTTCCAAGCCCATGGCACCTTGGAGCATGTTCTATAGAAAATGGAGATCTACTGGCTAAAAGTTCTGCTTTGCTTTGATTCCTCAGGGCGGGATGTCAGAGCTGAGTGACGAAGCCAGTGAGTCGGAACTGCTGAGCCGCAGTCTTTCCATGTGGCATGGGGTTGGTCAGATGATCTGTCGGGAAGAGCTGGACGTTCCCCTGGACTTGCATACAGCCTCCTCCGTCGGCCAGTATGAAGTGGTGCAGGAGTGTATTCAGCGGTAAGGAGGGGCTGGGGAGGGTGCAGGTTTTTGGTTGCTTGCTGCCAGTTCTGGTTTTTCACAGGCTGCTGTACAGGTCAGTCTAACGTTGCAATGGGGGCACATTGCTGGAACTCCCAAAGGGTTCTTAGGCACCAAGTTTCAAGGAGCAAGTCTGCTGATAAAAATTACCTCCTTAGTGATTTGGTGGAAGTTGTGCTAGAGCAGGTAGGAATTCCCATGCAGGATTCAGTGCTAGAATTTTTTTCAGCCTTCTTTCAATACAGTGATGGTAGCGACAGGCTGCAGGAGCCTACTGTGATCTATAGCTTCAGGACAGTAGCTCAGCTGAATTCTTTTCTCTGTTATTTAGTGGAGATCTGGATTTAAATAAGAGGAATTGTGGTGGCTGGACTCCACTGATGTATGCCTCCTACATTGGCCATGACACCATTGTGCACCTGCTGCTGGAAGCGGGAGTGAATGTGAACATCCCCACACCAGAAGGGCAGACGCCGCTCATGCTGGCCTCCAGCTGTGGAAATGAAAGTGTTGCTTACTTTCTACTACAGGTGTGTATCCCATAATAAACAGGTAAAGCCACAGCACACGGTTTAAATGCACAGGGTAGGATTCTCTCAGTTGCAACCAAAGTGTGCAATTTGTGTTCTGGTGTGAGTTCAGCTTCTTGATGAGGATTTAAACTCTCTTGGTGTCGCAGCACAGAGGGGCAGTGGCTAAGAGCCACAGCAGAGGGAATGCAGTAAAGAACATTCTCTCTTCTCTTGAAGCAAGGCGCAGAGCTGGAGATGAAGGACATTCACGGCTGGACGGCCTTATTTCACTGCACCAGCGCCGGCCACCAGCAGATGGTCAAGTTCTTACTGGACAATGGGGCAAATGCCGACTGCAAGTAAGGAGAAACCTGTCGTTTCATTTCTCAGATAATATAATTTCAAATATGAAAGCAGACATTGGCATATGAATGCCCTGGAACACAGGCAGGGAGAAGATATCTGCTTTTGTCTTTCCTCCTGTACCTTAGGAATTGTGGCACACTGTTAGCTAGTACAAGGACAGCTGACCTGCAAACTGCACAGTGAAGTCTGCCCATGTTGCCACTGTTTGCTTAACTAAGATCAAGAGAAATTAGATTTACTCCTTGTTTAATTATGGGCTAAACTATGAAAGCAAACAGGTGCAAGGCCTTCTTAATTGAAGTGCACTTTGCAAGTCTTTCTGAATATTCTGTGTACTTGGAGTTCAGTTTGTGGGTTTTCTGAAGTGTGCAGTGCATTCCTGTGCCTCGGGAACTGCCTGTACGTTTTTGTGTATCGAATTGCATGAGGTCAACAACAGGTTTTTTCTTTATTAGCTTCTGTAAAACTGATTTTGCTGCTGAAAGGCAGATTGCAAGTGGAAGAGTAATCTGTTGCTGTGCAGCCAGTAGACTAACACTTGACTGAATCTCCCTGTGGAGTTCCACTGAGTTAGAAAAGAGTGCAGTGGAACAGCAGTCTGTGGTCAGCTGAGGGTAGAGGCTAGAGACACCCTCTTAGGGTACGGCAAAGACTGCAGTGTGTTTCAGCTTTGATTATTCTAGTCCTTGTGTGTTTGTTCTCACTCTAGGGAGCCTGTGTATGGATATACGCCTCTGATGGAAGCCGCTGCTTCTGGCCATGAGATAATTGTTCAGTACCTTCTCAACCATGTAAGTGTCCAGTCAGTTCTATGTAAAGCTGAAGATCTGTGGTTGCAGCCCTTAGAGAGGAAGAACCACAAGTATGACACCAGACTTCTTTCAGTGCTTTGTTTGAGCCTTGATGACAGTCACTTCTGAAGTTCCAGACTTCCAAGACTGTTCTCAAAGTGTCTGCTTTCTGAAGGCTAGCACTCTGATAGTACACTGGCCTTGTGCAAATAGGAGGGAGGTCTAGCTGTCCAGATTTAGCTGAACAATGACTGAATTATGAAACAGATAATGCAATAATCTGCATATTTTTTACAGACTCGCATGCTTGGGCTAGTGGGTGTCTTCTACCTCCAAAAGTTTGAGCGTGCATGTCTCTTGACATTAAACAACTTATTTTTAACATCCCATTTAACTGGTCCAGCTTACTTCCAGAAGGAGGCAGCAATGCAAAAACATTCTTCAGATAAACTATTTCCTGTGGTGCACAAGAGCCATATACTTGGACTGCTTGGCATTCAGGGGTTGGCAGGATTGTTGATAAGTAGAAAGGCAACAAGGTATTAGTGGAGCTTGAACTGTCTATCAAAGGTGAGCCTGTATTTCTGAAGGGCTTGGAGGAACTAGGACAATTCTTTTGTTCCCCAGGATTTTTGTATATAGTGCCCTCTATGTACATTTTAAACATGTTTTTTCTATAGGGAGTGAAGGCAGATGTGAGAGATAACACTGGAGCCACAGCGCGGACACTGGCCATGAAGTATGGACATACGAAGATTGTAGGGCTGATAGATCTGCATGCAGCCCCTGTGCCCAAGGTCTTCTGCAGGGGTCCAGGTAACAGAGATATGGTTCAGCTTGATCATTTTAAGATGGAACCTGAAGGGTGATGCTTTGTATTTTGAAAGTATGTTGCTATGTTTATGGGGTAGTACGAGCTGGTCTGTCCTGGAAATATCAGTACTTCTGAGGATGGAAGAGGCATGGATACAACTTTTTTGTGTCTGCTGGCCCTTTTCTGACCTAGTTAAACTGTTTCACCTTGCCTTTTAACATTTCTGTTTTATTTTCCACTGCATTTATAGGAACAGTAGCAAATAAAGTAGGTAAATGAATTACTGTGCTGCTAACAGTCTTTGTTTGAACTACAGGAAAATATGAAGAGCTGAGTTCCTCAGATGAATCATGTTCTGCTCCCCAGAGACAGAGGCCTGTTCGTAGGACCAAGGGTCCCAGCATCCATGATGGGCCCCAGGCTTTGGCTAAGATAACAGCGGTTGGAATTGGGGGAAAGAAGCAGTCTCGCTATGGTGAGAATAGTCAGAAGCCTAATTCAGAGTCCTTTGAGGCCTCTCAAATGCTTTGCAGCTATTTCTGTGCCAGCATTTTTTTTTCTTTTGATTTGGGATTCATCTGTGGCTTGTACAGAATCAAAGATAGTGAACAGCATTGTACAAAGCTATCCAATTTCTGGTTTAAAAAGAAAACCCCTTGAACGCTCTTGTCAGGGCTGGATATTGATGAGTGGCACATTTCTGTGGAACAAACACTGCTCTTGCCTCAATTACTGTGCCCCTGACTCGAGAACAGTCCAGCTTCCTTTTTTGAGGTGGGCTCAAAAGTTTGAGAACCCTCCTCAAGCTGATGACAGAGGAAGTGGTCACACAGGCTGAGAAATCAGATTGTGAAAGTGAGCTTGCTGCTCCTAGACCTGTCAGTTTTGTCTTCCCTGTTGCTTGAAATACTACTAAAAATGAGATGATAAAACCCTTGCAGTAGGTTGAGAAAGATCATCCCAGTTCAGACATCAACCCCTGGTTGCAGTGGTATGAGTTTTGTTTTCTTGTGCACGTGTCATAGCCACAGGAATTTGTCAGGCTGATTACCTGGCTGTCCAGAATAGCCAAGAAATGGACTTTAAAGCATGTTCAAAGTTTGGTTCATTCTCTTAATACAGATACTGCCCCAGGCAGTGGCTGTACTGAGATGATACTGTCAGCTTCTGAAACAATAGTGGGATGTTACTAGTGCTTGAACACCAATGCAGAGGGGCTGGCTTTACAGCGGCGCTTGGCTGGGGAGGGGACATAGCTGGGACCTTGCTTTCTTAGGCAGATGTTTTTCTCCTTTGATAATTTGGTATGAAGGGGAGAGGACATGCTGAAAGCTGCTATTTAAGTTGCGTCTCTGCTATGAGGCTATTTCCTCTGGCTTTTTTCAGTACAACTATCTAGATTAAGTACAGCTGAAGTGTGTTTGCGTGAGGGAGGCTGCAGGCATGTGTGTTTCTGAGGTTTTTCTGTGTGCTTTTTAGGATGGAACCTGGTAGTTGAGAAGACAGTCTCTTATTTTCAAATCCCTGAGTGGTTGCTTTTCCTGCTGGAGCCTCCCTGGTAACTTGCACCCTCATCTTTATTGGTTTTCCCTTCTTGCACACAGAGCAGGTCCCTCCTCAGGGCTATGTTACCTTCAATGATGATGGCAGCTGTGAAGCAGGTGATATCCGGAACCGGGACGTTACCTCTCCAATTAATGAGCAGGATGTGGAGAGCAGCAGCAGCAGAGGTAAGTCACTGTCTCACAAAACAGTCTGGCTTGCAGTGCACTCCTGGATGTGAGACCCACCCCTTGGCTTGCATGTTCCTTTCCCACTAAGATGCTGAGAATTGGAGTGTCTCTCAGGAGGAAAGGCTGAGAAAGCTGGGATGGTTTAGCCTATGGAAGAGAAAGCTCAGTGGGGATTTTGTCAATTTGTACAAATAGTCTGAAGGGAGGGTGTAAAGAAGAGAGAGCAAGAGGCACCGGGTACAAACTGAAAGACAGGAGGTTACCTCTGAACTTTTTTTACTGTGAAGGTGACTGCATATGGGGGCAGAATGTCAGACTCTGGGGTCTCCATCCTTGGAGGCGGTCCTGGGTAACCTCCTGTAGGTGACCCTGCTTGAGCAGGGGTCTGGACAAGATGACCTCTCGAAGTCCCCTCCAACCTCACCGTTCTGTGAAGCAGCACAAAGGAAGGATCTATGAGCAGTTCCTAAATTAATAAAGGATAATGTGGCTCTGCATTGGCTCTAGGCTCAAGGAAAGGCCTTTCCTAAACTTTACTAATGGGAGTGCAGGCTTGGTAGTAATAACCCACTTTTCCACCCCAGAAATTCACAGAAACACAGACACTCAGCCTTCCTGCTTTCTGTGGTGCTAAACCAACTGGGAGAAAGATTAGTGCCTGCGATCAGACATGTGATATTTGTCTCAGAATTGTCTTGTGTCATGAGTGCTGCATATGAAACCTTGCTCCATGTTTCTTCTTCCTTTACACCTCCAGCAGGTTTTGCTGGTAATTGTGTAGCTGAAACAGCACTGACTGTAAAGAAGTTGAACCTCAAACTTTTTTTTCATATTCCTTTCCAGAGGATAATGCTTTCTACACCAACAACTTGGGAACTGTCAGGAGCAGCAGCAGCAGCAGTGAATGCCTGACCAAAGCCCTGGGGGTCAGCAGTGAAGGCTCCTTGGAAAGCAATGAGGTGGTTTTCCATTTTCCTTTCTCTGCCTTCAGCTTGGCCAGTGGTGTCATGCTTCCGCAGCCTGCTATGACTCTGCCTCCACAGGGGGCTGGAGTACCAGGTTGGGTGAGGAAGGGTGGTATTACAGGGACAAGAAAACCAGTTTCCATATTTGAAAATTATGGATTGGCTTGTTTGATCTCTGATTAGTAGCCAACTCTCAGAACATGTTCGCTCTAGAACAGGTTGTTGATGGCTGGTCACTAATTTTTAAGTTCTCTCCAGCTTCTAAGTCTTTGCAGATGTCCAGGTGGTGGTCAAGAAAGGATGTGGCTTGCTAGAGCTGGGTCTGTCCTTGAGCTTGGTGAGAGAGCAGGCAGTGTAGTAAGATTTAGAGAAGCACAGGCATGCTGTATGGGCATTTTTGAAGTACAGAAGGAGGAGGAAGAGGTTGGAGGTTACTCAGTGGTTTTACCTGGATTTAGAGCTTGGGACTTGAGGTCTGTGCTTGTTAGCTGTAGTGATCCTGGCACCTTTGAATGATCATCCTTGACCTTCACATTTTGTGGGTTTTTTCTTTTTCAGGATTCTGACCGTGCAAACAGTCCCCCTAGTCGGAAGCAAGCCAAGAGCTTTAAGATCAAGAATCGCTACAGCAGCAGTGATAGCCAGTGGACCCACTGTCCAGGGAAAGCTGGGGGCTCTGGTCAGCACCTAATCCTTCCCGAGCCCCCTGCCTATACAGGGCCCCAGGTAACTAAGCACAGAAAGTAGTCTCTGAAGTAATGTAGACTATGTCACTGTATCAACCTTGGGAGGCTTTTCCAAGGCTGCCTAAGCTTCTTGGCCTTCTCAGATAAAAGGGGAGTTGTCACCAAAACACCTTTTGGTTCCAAACCTCTGTCCAAACTTAAATACTTGTGAAATAGCAATTTCTAGCACAAAGAACTGTCTGCTTAGGTGTTGCTGTGCTTGGAAGGGTATTCTAGACCCCCAGGCCTGTGGCTATGCTTGGAAGGGTATTCTAGACCCCCAGGCCTGCGGCTGTTCTATGAAACATGTCTGTGGTGGGGAATAGGGTGGATGTTGGTGTGTCTCTTTTCTCTACACTTGTTACAAGAGGCAATGGTGCAGCAGACAGGCCAGTCCTGTTGTGTCGTGTGACTACAGAGAAGGGCAGTTAACCAGAGCAAGTCATGATTGCTGCTAGAACCCAGGAGGATGTAACAGCAATGTGAGGAAGCAGATGTTTATGATGAAGAGGCATGGCAGTGCTTTTGTTTGTGAGGGTATAAATAAGTTTGTTTTGGATGGGCTGCAGGACCTGGCAACATTCCTTGAGCAGATTGGGTGCCTGAAGTATCTGCAAGTGTTTGAAGAGCAAGATGTTGACCTACGGATCTTCCTGACCCTGACAGAGAGTGATCTGAAGGAAATAGGCATCACGTGAGTGTCTGTAATATAGTTCTCATCTTTCCCCTTACAAACCATGCACACAACCTGGTCAGCAAAGTTTTGCTAGTGAGTGCTTTTCTGTCCTGGCCATCTCCCACACAATTTTGATATCCCCTAGTTCTTGGCTGCAACAGCCTCCTGTTTTTTGGAGGTGCCTTGGAGGAACCAGGAGACTGCAGAGGTCCTCAAGGCATCTCCTTGGGCCTGGGGACAGTGTTTAGTCCCTGACAGTTTGCCGTTCTCCCACCAGTCTGTTTGGACCCAAGAGGAAGATGACTTCTGCCATTGCCCGATGGCACAGCAATGCTCGGCCACCCAGTGATGCCCTGGAGCTGGCCTATGCGGATCGGCTGGAGGCCGAGATGCAGGAATTGGCCATTCAGCTGCACAAGGTAAGAAGTCTGCCATGAGCTGCTCGATGACTTATCACACTGCAGTAAGTGATCGGTAGCATATTTTTGTTGTGCCTCTAATGGCCTGGGGTAAAGGAGAAAACATAACTTTCAGTGGACACACTCGGTGTCAAGTAGGTTGGGTAACACCATAAGTGCAGCTTATCCACTCCTCATCTGTGATCAAGTAGGTTGGGTAACACTGTAAGTGCAGCTTATCCACTCCTCATCTGTGCTCCATGCTTGTAAAGCCTTTATGTCTCTGTTTCCCATCCACCTGAGAACTGAAAGGGTGAGTGGGAAGAATTAAATACCTCCTTTTTTTCAGTAGTGTCACTTTTATGGTGAAGTTGTGTAGCTATTAGTGAACACACTCCTGTGGATTTGGGAAACTGGGCCTACTGAGTATCTTTGTAGATTGAGAGGAAGGGGGAATTGTAACTATGAGGCTGTTCTTGGTGTGGAGAGAAACTGTATTCAGTGTCCAACCCTTGTACACCTTCCTTTCCCACTGGGTTGGGCATACTGTTGCAGAAACCCTCTGACTGCCTAAGCCACGAAAATATCAGGGACTCCAGGGACATGTCGGAGTGGGCACGCAGCGACTGCGATGGGTTTACCCACCAGTACTCCCAGCCTGATCGTCCCTTCTGCCCTGCTGTAGAGGTGTGAAGAGGTGGAGATGATGAAGGGCCAAGTGTGCCAGGAGCAGAAGCTGCGTGCAGTGGCCGAGAGCTGTTTGATGGAGCGGGATGAGACCTGGAATGCTATCCAATGCCAGCTCAGAGAGGCGCAGGCCATCACCAAGGATGCTGGAGTCCTACTGGATCAGATCAAGTAAGTCGTTGGCAGGAAATGGCACTGAGGCTACTGGGAAATGGGATTTGGGCTGTACGGAGAGCAGAGGTCATGCTGGCAGTCTCACAGGTGATGCTTAGGGTGAGGCAGGAGAGCTCACCAGGCATCTGAACCATTCTGGATCCTGCCTGAGTTTCTGTAGTGGAAAGCCACAGCCACATGAGCAGACGTGAAGCCTTAATCAGATGTATGAGCTATCAATGGCCTGACTTTGCAGAGATGCTGAGTGCTCCTGTTTCAATGGGAAGGTGAAGGCACTCGGCTCCTTTGGTGTTTACCTGAGACCCAGTGACCAGGGCATAATTTTGTGATGGAGTGAACACAGGAAAGAGCTTCTAACTTCCAAACTGTATCAAAGGACTTGCAAAGTCTTGTCCACACTAGCAAACTATACTTTTGTTGCAGCTCTGACACCTGACAGAAAAACCTGCCCGTTCATTCACACCGCTGCCTTTGAGTTTTGTTTTTCCCCCACCTCCTAACATATCTTTTGTTCCCTTTGTGGTGCTTTTCTCCCTGCCCCACCTCCCAACATATCTTTTCATTCCCTTTGTGGTGCTTTTCTCCCTGCCCCAGTTGGACTCCTGTCATGGGCCCTGTTCTGTCCACTGATAGAACAGATGTCCTTGAAGGTGGCATTAATCCTACTGCTGTAGTTCCTGACCCAACAGGGCATGGGGCCTGCCCGCTACCCAGCCAGGCTGAAGTGGGATTGGATTCCAGAAGGCCAGCAGAGCAATGGTCCAGCTGTGAGGGGAGAGCACTTGTCTTTCCCCCTGTCTGAGGAGCTGAGGCTGTCTGGTAGAAGGGCCCTGCCATGCTCTTAGGATACGCTGAACTGATGGTGTGATGATGTTAGCCAGAGAAGTTTGTGTGCCTCTCTTTAACCTGCTGCCTGTCCTGAGGTAGCTTAATTTGCCCACTAGAAACCTTGGATCAGGTTTGATTCTCATATAAACCAGGCACAGCCCCTGGCTTGGGCTTTGTCCTGCTCACCCTGCCCCCTCCTTCTCTTCTCCCCCCCCAGCTCCTCTGTGGACAGGGGCAGAGATTGCTGTGGAGATGGGGCACAGTGGAGAGCGCCCCAAGCTTTGTCTGGGGCACGTCTTCCTCTTCCTGGGAAGGAACAAGGAGCAGTTTGTAACCCAGGGCGTTAGATGCGGTCCCTCGGCACCCCAAGCAGGTACTTGCAGGATGTAGGAGTGCACAGAGTGGCATGTTGTTCCAAGAAGTGTCCCTGTGCACCTCTGATGAGCTTTATCTTGTTTGGCAGATCCTGTCAAGCAGAGCTGTCCTCCCGGCTAACCCAAGAGCAGGCAGTCAGCAGAGCGGTGGACACAAAGGTGCAGCTGGGGACTGGTGAGAGCAGGCGGCCTGGTGAGCGTCCAGGTGAGGAAGAGCTCATCAAACTGCACAAATAGGTGCGAGGGGGGGTGAACAGCAGGACACCTCAGAGCAAGCCACAGACTTATGCTTAATTGCTGAAAGGATGAAGTTAGATGTTATTTGGAAACAGATGAACAGCCAAACCCTCAAAATTAATGTAAAAATTCTTGCTCAGGGAAAGTATTTAAGGCACTCAGGGTGTTTGGACTTTAACTGCAGCAGAGTTTCTCAGCAACTTTTGATTCTTAGCGAGTGGGAAGTTTTGGGGTCTGGCAGGTGTTTGTGGCTAATAATGCAAAGCTGTAGCACAGGCACCCAATGGCAGTCCTGCTTCATGGGCTTGTGGCTTCCCCACCCTACCCTGCAGCATGTGGGCACCTCGGGTCTGTTACCGCACCAGGGCAGGGTCTGAATCCGAAGCTGTGGCTGGTTCGCTAACCCAGTCTGGGGGATTGTGCTGTTCGGTCCCTGGGGCAAACTGCAGTACATGGCTGGGCAGGCTCGGCCCACCAGCTCCTTATCACAAGGAGTTAGCAAATGATCCTGCTGCCTGTGACATGCATCCAGAGATGTGATCTTTGCTGCCTTGTGTTTTAAAAGTGAGAATTTTAAAGTAGAGATCATGTTGATTTCTGCCTACTACACTTAGTCTCTTTGAGATTCTCTTAATATGTGACCCAGCCAGTATTAAGGAAAAAAACAAAAAACAAACCCCTAAGTGGTAGAATTTCCAGAAGAACCCCTCAGTTTGTCACAGGCAGTCCCAACCCTCTTCCCCTCTGACTCGGAACCCCCAACTGGAGCTTCTTTGGGTATGGATGCTTCACAGGAACACCAAACCCTTGTCTCTGTTCTGTCACAGAGATTGTGCAGATTGATTAAAAGTGTGGTTCTGATTTCTTGCAGTGCTGGAAGGATGGCCTCCTTCCTTGAAGTCTCTGAGCTTACCTGAGCTGTCAGCTGTCCTGGAGGAGTGTGTGGGAGAAATGGGTAAGGTGGGGGAGGACTGGCCACATGAAGTGTCTGTGCTGGCGGGGAGGTGTGGCTGGGCAGGCTTTTGATGATTTGGCAGTGGAAGGTTGGAGGGACCTAACAATACTCCCTTCATTCAGGGAAGTCTCTGGGCTTTGAAGTTGGTGCTGGCATTTTCTTGCACTTAATCTCACTGCAGAGCTTGGGCTCTGCCTCATCCTCTGCTGGCAAGGCCAGGCTGAGAGAAGGGCGTACATGTCCCCCTCTGCATTTCCTGCTCGGTGGTCAGAGCTGCTTGTGAAGTCGTTCCCAAAGCCTGTGTCCTGCTCTCCTGATGACAGGAACTTATCCCAGCAGCAGGTGGTCAGAGAGCAGAGACATTCCTGTGTTCAGGGGAGAAGGCAGCATGGAGGCAGGAACACAGTGGCTGAATGCAGACTGCAGCCTGGTCTTTGCTGCTTGCTGGCCTATTGCTAACACTGATTTTTCCTTTTGGTTTGTCCCCAGGAAAAGCTTTGCAGACTGTGACTCAAAACCTCCAAAGGCTCCAAGCCCCAGGGCAGAGTGGGCAGAGCTGGCTAGAGCCGTAGCAAAGCAGGAGGGTGAGTGGGAACTAATGACAGCCACAGAGGGCTGGGGCATTCAGGGGGGACATCGTTCCTTGCAGCAGTCTGCTGCTTGTGCCCAGTGCTCGCTCATAGCCTGCACACTGAGGCTCTACTCTAACTAGTCCTTATGTGCCCTCTGGTTGGTTTTCCAGTTGGAAAATTCTTAGTCCCCTTGTCCCTCTGCCCCACTGAAAGGGTGACTGTCCCTTTTTTTTTTTATTCCCCTGGTGGCTGCAGGAATACTGACGTCGGGTGACTGTTCCACCCGGAAGCTGAGTGTGCCTGGGAGAATGAGCGCGAGGGCCGTGCTGGCAGCACTGCAGCTCTGCTGAGAGTGCTGCAGCAGCTGGTGGATGCGTGGAAGAAGGTCTCAGCCATCAGAGAACATGCCTGGGAGAACAAGGGACAGCAGAAGACAACCCAGCAGCAATTTGGGCCTGACTGTTGTCGGGGTTCCCAGGATCATTGCTGTTCATACCAAAAGATATGAGGAGAAGCACCGAGCCCAAAAGGTTTATCTGCCTTAAGCTTCCTGAAGCCCTTGTCATCCAGGGCTGTGTGGTGTTAGAAAGCTGACAGTTACCCACAGCCATCAATCATCCTTTTCCACATCCTCTTCTCCCCAGGGCCTCTGACACTTGCCCTGGCCCCCTCTGTGCCACATGGATTGCTCAGGAGCTGACCCAGACAATGTATCTGAGGCAGTAAGGAAGGCAGGTTTGTTGTGGATGAGTACAGTGAGCAGAGTTTGGCTCACTGAGCTGCCTCATGTAGCCTTAATCTCTGTCAGGAATGTCTGCCCCACTGCCCTCCAAAATCTGTGCTTCAGAACCTCTCCCTCCCACCAGCCCACCCTGCTTAGCTCAGGTTCTCGCCCTCCTCAGGGGTGGTTTCTGATCATGTTACTCAGCCCCAAAGAACTTGTCTTTGTGGTAAATGCTTTATGGCAGAGACTATCTGGTGTGGCAGTGCCAAGATCCCAACAGTGGTGGTGGTTGCAAGGCAGATGTTCCCCTGGAAGGACATGAGAGAGAAGGAAGAGCTCGGGACTGGTCGATCTCCTGCGTCTCTGGCAGGCCGGATGAGAGCTGAGGGACAGAGCTGTCCCCCTGGGGATGGGCAGGAGAAATCACATCCCAGATGTAGCTGCAGCGCAAAGCTTTGGTCCTCAGCCACTGCCTGCCTTTGGTTTCCAGGCTTTAGTGTTTGGAAATGGTTCTGCCAAGGCATGCCTGTGTTGGTGGGGGAGTTTCCAAAGGGCAGACAAATGGTGCAGGAAGATGCTGCTTCCCAGAGAGACTGCTCCGTCTCTGGGAGCTGGGGGGGCAGCCACAGGGGCTCTGGTGACAGTTACATTGATGTAAAATGGTTTCCAGTGACTCTCTGTTCCTGTGTATTGCTGAATCCTGTGGGGAGAAAAAAAGACCCAACAAAAAAACTGAAGTCTCTGAGTGATGGCCTTGAGTCTGGAAAATGTTCTCTTTGCTGGGAAGGGTAAGAGACTGTGTTCCTTCTGACTTTAATTTTTTGGACCTTGATCACAGATGCCAAAACACAAAAATCCATTCCGGTTCCATCCTTTGAGCTCATCAGCTGCCTGGGACCATTTAAGCAGGCTTGAAAGCTGGTCTGCATTTGATGGTGACATCTTATGTGCCTGTCCCACTGAACCAGCGTATCTGTGCTTCCAGGGGACAGCGCAGGGACGCTGGGGCAGGTATGGTCCACTCTGATGTGAACCTGCCCAAGCTTGTACCTGCTTGGCAGCATGCTAAGCTGTGGGTGCTGCTTTCTACTCCTGTTTAACTCTTAAACTTCAAGTGGCATGCTATTTTTTCATCTTCAGCAACTGCTGTGGGTGTATGCACGTGGGCACCAGGTGCTGGCTGTGCAGCAGGACAAGCCTGTGGGACATTTTTCACCCTGAAGAATTAGTTTTGGTGAGGTGGAGCCAGTTCTTCTGAGGCAGCATCCCTGAAAGCTGCTCAGAGGGTTGAGGCTGTGCTGGGAAGAGTGTTCTGGGCTGTGTCCTTCCTTCCCTGTTGCTGGAAGCATGCCGGGGAGTGCCAGGGCGGTTTGCACTGTTCTCCCTCGCCTTGGCGCGCCGTCTCTGGCTGCGCTGGGACAGGGTTGTCATTGCTCTGTCCCTTGGACGCCCAGACTTGGATTTAAGGTGAGATGTCTGTGGGGAAAGGGTAAAAGTTTTCATGGAAGCAAACACTTCCACCCCAAAAAACCCTCCAAAACCCAAGTGAAAAGGGGTGGGAGCATGTGGAGAGTGAGGGAAGCCCTGGCTCAGCCGTGCCTTCGGAGCTGGGTTGGCTGTTCAGGAAAGTGGGGGGCTGGAAGGAGAGACCGTGCGGACTTGGGGCTGGCTTTGCTGGTCCTAGGGTGGAAGGAAGGGGTTTTTGGGGGGATGAGGTGGTACATGCAATAGGTTGTTTTGCTTGGGGGCCTGGGAAAAGGGGTCGGTGGGAGCTGCAGCAGTGTGTTTATGCAGGAAAAGGAGAACCCCCCCAGAAAAGGTGCTGCAGGAGCCCTGAGGTAAAGGCTTAAAGTAGCCTAGAGCAGCCCAAGGGGGACACCAGGGAAGGGATTTTGTAGAATAGTGTTTCCCTGAGGAGCTAATCCCTTAAACTGAGGACTTGAAACAGCATTCATTGCTGAAAGGGGGGCTGTGCAGGGAGTCTGGTGCTACCCTGAGGCAAGCAGTCCCACTGAAGTAGTATTTGCTGACTCAGATAAACTAATAAAACCTGAAAACCTGTTTCTGCTGTGTGGGTTTCTCTGGAGGGAGCTGGGGTTGTAGAATCATGAATAACCTCACTGATTTATTTCAGGACAATGGGGGAATACACACAGTGCTTTCCAGCTCCCTTTCCCAGGTGGCTGCATGCTGGGGGGACTGGGGCTGCCTTCTCTGTGGCTTCCCAGCCCTGGCTGGCTCCTGCTGGAGGTGACACCTTGCAGCACTAGCTGGGTAGCTGATGTGGGAGTTCAGGGACTTCTGCAGGGAGGAGCATGCACGGGTAGTGAAGTCTGAGGGCTCAGCTCTTTCCTTTCTGGCTGGGCACTGCCCCTTCAGCCCTCAAAAGGTCCCAGCTGCATGACAAAAGTTGTCTCTACACTCCTTTAGGAATGATTTTGGACTTGTCGGGTTGTGTGCTGGGATTTTGCTCTCAGGATGAAGCACTGATGTTGTACCCAGCTCTGCTTTGAGGCTGTTGTGGGGTGTCAGTGTGACTCTGCTCTTCGGAACCTTCAGCTAGCCTCTGATGTGTCACTGCAGATGGGCCAGTGAGAGGACAGCGTTCGGTAGCTATCACAAAATAACAGGACAACATAAAAATCTATTTCTGGTCAAAACTAAAGCTCTTGCTGTTATCTCAGCACAAATTGAGCTGGTTGAGGTTTGGAGTGGTGGGAGTGCCCTCTCTGTCCTGCTCTGTCAGGGCAGCTGGGGTTTTCTCCCTCCAGTTCTGAAACTGCCAGGAGAGAACTGGCCCCAGCTCCCCTTTGTGCTGTGATTTGAGGTCCTTGGGGCTGAGAGCTCTCACTTGTCTCTTCCCAGCTCCATCTTGCCCACAGCAGCACTTCAGAGAGGGCCTGGAAGCCCTGGTTCCGCAGGGAGGC
>NW_010146178.1:18588-20240 GCF_000699245.1 Pterocles gutturalis
CTCCTCCCAAGGTGCTGTGGCCTCTTGCAGCTTTGTCATCGGCTCCCACAGCACTGCCCCGAGTGCACGTGCCCGTGCTGGGCTGCTGAGGCTTGCAGCCCCCAGCAGAGAGGAGAATCCAGACTGCATCCGACTGTCCAGGAGAAACTGCTGCTCCCTGGGTCTGTGTGTGATGGCTCTGCGGGATCCCTGTTTCTATTTATCACCATCACGTTGAGTGTTTTATTCTGCTGCTTTCCTCCTTGTGTAAGCTGGAATGTCACCCTAGGGCAGGGAACACAGTGCTGCCTGAGCCAGGGACTCTGGGCACCTGTCTGATGCCCCTGCACCTGGGGGGATGCTGAAGTGCACGTTAGAACCCTGGGAGCTGCTTCCCTTCTCGGAGCAGACAGAAGCAGCATGCTCTGCTTGCTGAAAAATAAACCTTTATTTACATCTGAAAAGAGTTAATGTGCAAAATGGTCTCTCGGGGGTTTACATCGATCCAGGAAAACTCCTGCACCACTCTCCAGCCTTGAACCCCCCTGCCCTCTTTGCTGTACCCCTCCTCAAGCCGCTGCATCTGCAGGAGGCTCTGCCCAGGCGGGGAGCAAGGGGGCTGGGGATGGAGAACCACCTGGGTCCACTTGCAGAGTGAGAGCTGCTTCCTCCCTCCCCAAGTGGCCTGTTCTGCAAGGTAAAGCTTTGTGTGGCAGGAAGGATGGACGCAGCAGCGCGTCTGTCCTAGTAAAGGTAAGAGCGAGGGGTGGTGGTGGCACCTGCTGCTGCTCCGGGCTCTGGCTGGAGAGCACCAGGACCGGTCCCCACGGGAGCAGGGGGGCGGATGCACGCAGCCAGGTGTGAGCAGCAGGGCTCGGACCACACAGCCCAGGATGCTTCGCTGGCAGAGGAGGGTGGAGATGCTCCTGGGCTTCTGAGGGTGCGCTGGGCTGCGGGGCCAGGGGAGGCAGCTGGGGCTTGGGAAAGCAAACAGCTTGAACCCCAGCTGGGCTCCAACACCCAGCCTTCTGCCAGCAAAACGGTCCCGGAGCCGAGGGTGCTTCCTGCCTGGGATATCACAGCTGTCCCTGCCGCGATGAGGAGGTGGCTGGGCCGGGGATGTGGGATGCTGGGCTCAGCTCCCAGCTCGGCTGGAGGCTCTATGATGCTCTCAAGTCCTTCGCTCTCCATTGTGATTTGTTTTTCTTTTGTTTTTCCCCTGTCACCAAAGGAGAAGCCATGCTGCCCTTAACGCATGGGGTCAATACCACAGTCCAAGCGCTGCAGGAAATGCCATGTGCCCGCTGCCCAGGGCTTTGCTCTTCGATGGCAGGCGCTGGGGCATCAGCTGCTCAGGGAGGAGGCGAGCTGGGCTTGGTGCAGCTGGAGGGCAGCGAGGAGGGCAGCGCTGCCCACGCCGTGTTCCGTACAGGTGACAACGGCAGGGAGGTGCAGAAGCAGCACCTGGCTCTGCAGCAGAGCTTTGCAGGATGACTCCAGCTCGGCACTCTCGGGGTGATGCCCCCGGGCGGAGCAGCGGCTCCCATTCCCCACCGCTCCCCTTCTGCTGGTGACAAGAGCCAGGCTCCCCCTCCAGCCCTGCCCTCCCCTCCTGCAGACCCCCAGTGGGGTGTGGAGGGAAGGGGGGGGTCCCATGAGCATGTCAGGTTGCC
>NW_010146179.1:0-1461 GCF_000699245.1 Pterocles gutturalis
GCTGCATCGGGACAGAGCAGCTCATTTATCATCCTGTGCCTTCCCGGCCCTGCGGTTGCTGTTTGCAACAGAGAAGCTGGGAGGGAAAGAAAATTTCTCAAGTCGGGCCTCGGCAAGAACTGAAAACATATGCCCTGGCGGCAAACGCCTCCCCCGGGGCGCGCGGGGATCCAGGCGAGCCTAGCACAGGATTTTCCACCACGGCTCCCGCCGGCGTTTTAAAGCAACCCCAGGGCTGGGGATGGTGACAGCCAGGTCTGCTCCTCTGAGCCCAGCGCCATGGGGATGGCAGGATGCGATGCAGACGGAGCGGGATGTGGTGCAGGACGGCTCTGCTCTCAAGCGGTCTGGGTTCAGGAGGTGAACATCCTCACTGCACCCATCCTAGACCTCCTTGCTGGCTTGCAGTGCAGAATCGTCGTCCCCTTGCAAGCCATAGGGACAGATGTCCTCTACAAGGCAGGGACCAGACAGCCTCTGTGTGACCGTGTTGCATCAGGACTTGGCGCTGGTTGTGCAAGGTGCTGGACAAACAGCCCCGAGCGGCCTCACAGTGCAGCTTGCGTCGGGCAGGGGCTTGGGATGGATATGTGAGCAGCCTGCCTGGTGCTGGGGCCATTCCTGTCCCTGTCCCCATCCTCACTCTCATCCCCATTCCCATCCCTGTCCTCATCCTCATCCCCATCCCAATCCCCATTGCAGTCCCCATCCTCACCCCCATCCCAATCCCCGTCCCTGTCTCCATCCCTGTCCCCATTTCCGTTCCCATTCCCATCCCTATCCCCATTCCATCCCATCCCATCCCCATCCCCATTTCCGTTCCCATTCCCATCCTTATCCCCATTCCATCCCATCCCATCCCATCCCCATCCCCATCCTATCCCCATCCCCATTCTGTCCCCATCCCCATTCCCATTCCGTCCCCATTCCCATCCCATCCCCATTCCCATCCCGTCCCCATCCTCGCAGCCCCCAGGGCACAGCAGGACGGTGCCCAGCAGCCCCCACTTTTTGCAGCACGCCGGCGAGATGCCGCTGCACCCTCAGGAGCGGGCACGTGCTGCAGATCCCCCCCATCCCCAGGACCAGGAGGTTAATATGGAAATTACCAACTGCTTATTCCTTCCAGCTGTTGCTGTGAGTCATCAAGTGCCTTAAAGAGCGTTTCAAACAACACAGTGCCTTCGAGACAGCGTGACTGTTCCCGCAGCCACCCCCTCCGGATAATCCTCCGCGGGATCTGTTGGTTGAAAAGGGAATATTTCTCCAAGGAGGCAATTCCCAGCTGAGCGTGGCTGGGGAGGAGGAACAGCCGCTGCCTCGCCGCGGCGCCCGACCAGGCTCCCACCTCTGCCCGCGGGCTCCCGGTGTCCTGCCGGAGAGCAAACCCCGGCACCGTGCCATCAGCCCTGGTCAAAATCCAGCGGGGACATAGAAATGCCACCACATGCAGGCAGGGGC
>NW_010146179.1:1528-2552 GCF_000699245.1 Pterocles gutturalis
AAACTGAGGCACAGGGTGGGCTGGCCCGAGCACCATAGTGTCACCTGCCTGGGGCGAGGTTGGCAGAACACGGCTGCGGGACGCCGGGGCACTGGCCTGGGGTTCAGCGACCTTGAACTCTGCGCTCAACAGCTGTATTTTTCTCTGCAAGCTTCTTTTTTTATTTTTTTCTTTTTTTTTCCTTTTTTTTTCTTTTTTTTTTTAAGAAAAGGCTGATCTCTGTGCTCGCTTGGTGCTGATTTTTCAGATGGTAAAGGCAGGGTTAGTTCATGGAAAGAGTCAGGGTAGATCCTTTTTCTGCTGCTTTGACCTTTCTCTGAATTTTTTTACTTTCATATTGATTTTTTTTTTTTTTGCTTCAATTCTTTGTGCTGGAAAAGCCCAGCCAGGTTTTCTCCTGCTTGTAAACTATTTCCCCCAGTCCTTTGCGTTGCCGTGCAGGTGAGTCAAGGATGCTCGCAGCCAAGAGAGCAGGAACATCTGCCTCTGCGTGGCTTGGAGCCTGAAATTAAAAAAAATATAAGATGACCCAAGAAAATCTGCATGCAGGAGACAGGGAGCTGTGGAGGGAGCGGAGGGGAAGGGGAAAGCCCTGTGCTGAAACCGCAGCCGTGGACTGGTGCCCCATTGAGGGAGGATGCAGGGCGGTCCATGCCTGGGCGGGAGGGATGCTGCTGGGACGGTCCCCAGGATGCAGGATGGAGAAAGGTGACACTGGGGAGAGGAGGGGACCACAGGGGACACGCTGCAGCTGAGCTGGAGCTGCTCTGCTCCATCGAGTGCTTTTGGAGATGCTGCGGTGCAGAAATTGCTGCTCCTGTGACAAACAGAGGACAAAGCCACCGCGGGGACAGGGACGGTGCCTGGACCCATGGCTCGGTCTGAGCAGGAGCACCGGGGCCAGGGTGGAGGTGCGCAGGAGCGTGAGTGCACAAACACACAGGGAAGCGAAGCGAAGACCCGTGCCCCACGTCCCTGCGTGGGCATCCACCAGTGTTAACCTCCTATCGCACCTCCCGGCTCA
>NW_010146179.1:3086-3345 GCF_000699245.1 Pterocles gutturalis
GCGGGTGGCATGGGGTCCCCGGCACGTGGGGGGCAGGTCGCGGTCCTGCTGCCTGAGCGCCAGGAGCTATTTCTAGGCAAGCCCTGGCCTCTGCCGAGCGGGATGGGAGGGAAGGAGCCTCTCACATGACGCTGAAGATGCAACGGGAAGACACGGGCTCTGGTTTCAGCTTTCTATTCCCAGCCCGTTATTCACCACTGGAAGATGCCATCTGCCCTGCCGGGCAGCTGCGGGGAGCCAGGGATGATCGGCGGGGGGG
>NW_010146179.1:3380-5984 GCF_000699245.1 Pterocles gutturalis
CTGGGAAGCAGGCAGAGGTTACAGCCAAAAATCCCCCTGGGTGCTGCCTCTCCCCCCGCTGGTATCTGGTACCCAGGATGTCAAACCCCAGCGGATGCCTGGGATGCCCAAGTGGTACTGCATGGGAAAAGGCAACAGGAGCTGTATAAATACACTGAGAGAGAAACAAAGGCTCAATCATTCTCCAAAATCCATATTGAAAGTCTTCCTGAGGTTATTGCTCCATTTTGTCTTTTAAAAAAATATTCTAGCTGACTGTTCTTGAAGCGCACCTCAGGCTTTCCTCAGCCCTGGTTTCATTCCCACACCAGCGCAGAGCTCCCCAACCCACCCTTTTGTGCTCGTCTCAGAAGGAATGGCAGGAGGACATCAACCCTCCTTGAATGGCCCGGTTTTCATGTATTTCAGCCCCCTAAAAAAAAAAAAAAAAAAATTGTCAAAATTGAGATGTTCCCACAGAAATCGGTATTTCCCGATGGAAAAACATTCCATCAGCAAAACACTGACCTGCTCCGGTTACAGCCTGGTCATGGCGATGAGGCAACACAGCTGGAAAAGGAATTAAAAGGGAGCTGGAGAGCTGCATGGCTTCACCACATCCCGCGGCTGCGAGCCAGCAGCAAGGACCCCTGCTCCCTCCTGGTGCTTCCCGGGAGCGGGATGCAGATCAGCACCCAGCCATGACCCATCGTCACCCCAACCCTGACCCGTCATCACCCCAACCCTGCTGGCGCCCTGGGATGTCCCTGCTCCCCCAAAGCCGACTGATGCTTATCCGGAGCTGGGGCGAGCCCAGGGTACCAGATGTCCCCAAGGATGAAGCTCTGCCAACAAACAGAGCCCGGCCAGCGTCTTTATTGGGAGCATCCTGCAGGACTTCGGGAGCTGCGGGAGGCGATCAGCAGACCAGGGGCTGGGAACTCAGCAGGTTCCCCACCGGGGCTGCAGATCAAGGGCTGCTGCTGGTGTCTTCGCTCGAAGAATTGGTGGAAGTGGTTGTTTGGGAGGTTCTCCCGTGCCTTCGGGTGGCCAAGCGATGGACGGGGTTTGTTTTCTTTCTTTTTTAAAGGCAGGTTGGTAAACACAGGAGGGAGTGGATCAGGAATTGATAGTCCCTTCTGAAGCCAAAGGGTGAGAAGAGAAACTTCTGTGTGGGAAAGATTTTTGTTGGTGATAACGGGGCAGAATCCCGCGGTGGTCACCGCAGCCCACGCAGGGTCTGGCCCCGCTGCGGCGAGCGGTGATGCTCAGGAAAGGTGCCGGCCGTGGAGGTGAGGCAGGCGCTGATCCCCACCCCCCCGGCCTCACCTTCCATGATGCTGGATCCCATCAGCTGTGCTGGACACATCCCTGTGGACACAGGACACAGCCATCACACCTGGGGAAACTGAGGCAAAGGGGCTAATCTGCAGGAACGTGAGCCCAGACCTCCCGAATTCCCACACCCACCAGCTCATCCTCCCAAATTCCCACACCCACCAGCTCGTCCTCCCCAATTCCCACACCCACCAGCTCATCCCCTCCCTGCACCAAGCCCTTCTCCTCGTGTGCCTGTCTAGAGGCATCACCAGCCCCCAGAGCCCCCTCCCCAGTTTGGTTAAAGCACATCTCTGCATCCTGCCAACTCCTTTCCTGGCCAAATTGGGGTTTCCAGCAGGGATTTGTCCCCTCCAGACACGTGTACGCTCTCAGCACCCAGTGGTCCCTGCCCTGGGGACCTTCCCTCGCCTCCAGCCGCAGGAGGTTTAACACAGCAGGATCAGGCTCTGGAGCACTGGTTATGACGGGGATGCTGAACCCTCTGGACCTGCGCCCAGGCTGTCTCCCAGGCAAGCAACATCCCCTTCCTGGGAAGAATCCCGCTTGTGCGTCTCCCTCAGACTTCTGCTAAATGCCTCCATCCCGAGGGATGCGCTCGCCCTGCCAGCGGAGGTGAAGCCTGATCCCACCAGCAAATGCACCGTCATCCAAGGGGACTGTGCACATCCAGCCCAAAATCAGGGTGCACCAGGGATGAGGTCCCCATCCCCACCTCTCCTCGTTCCTCCCCGCTCCCCCCTGCGCAGTACATCAATGGTAGTGACATGAACTAAGAGCAAGTTTATCTTAAAGGCTTTTAAAAAATACATATAAAAAAAAATACAGCTTCATTGGAAAGGCTTTTTTTTTTTTTTTAAGAGAAAGGTTTATGCCTCCCTGGAGACCTCTTCAATAAAACGCGTTCTGGCTCTCGGAGCGTCTGACTGCAAATCAGGTCCCAGCCGTTCCCTTCCTGTGCCGACCTGCTGGAGTCGGCTGTTATTCTTGGCAGGGTGCCCTGAAGGAAGAAAAAAAAAATAAAAATTCCCCCCCCTCAGCTCCCAGCGGCTGGGAAATGCTGATGACATGACACCTTCCAGCATTCTTCAAGGTCAAGAGGGGAGGGAGGGAAATGAAAGGGGAGAGGGGTTTTTTTGGTGGTGTTGTTAGCGTGGGTTCTTGCTGCGCTCAGGCATTTCCCTTTGATGCTCGCTCCTCCTTACACAAGATGCTGCGGGCTGGCCCGGCCAAGTGCCCCCCGGCGAGGGGCTGCGCTCCCAAGGGCATTTCAGCACCAGCATCACA
>NW_010146179.1:6097-7375 GCF_000699245.1 Pterocles gutturalis
AAACCCTTCAACCCAAAAGCTGCCTCAGCAGCATCATCTCCCTGCGGCACCGGTACCCAGAGACCCCCATGTAGAGAGCCCCCAGCCCCCGGCACTGCAGCGAGCTGATAGGGACGCGCAGCATCCTTCAGGGTCCCCTGCCACAGGACCTCTCCTGCGGTAAATAAAACTTGGCACCTCTCTCCTTGAGATCCAGCAAATCTCTGCTAATCCTCCTCCTCCCGCCTGCCAAATCCTCCTCCCCCCCCCAGCCAAGGTGCTGAGCTCTTCAAGGCAAGTTGCACACAACCATTAACCCTCGCACCGAGGGATCGCCCCGCTTGGTGCAGCCGGGACGCACAGAGGACGAGCGGCAGCGCCAATGTCACACACAGGCGGTGGCAGGGGAGGATGCTGCACCCCTCAGATAGCTTTGGGGTGATGCCCCCACTCTGGGCTGATGTGCCACCGGTGCAGACGGCTCTGCCCGCTACATCCCCACGGATGGATGCTTTTCCTCTCTGTCTTTCCTAGCCCACATTAGGAGGAAGGTCAGGAATGACCCAAGTGCAGCAACGCAAGGAAGCAAAGCCGATGCTGGTGGCCAGGGAGAAGGAAGCGAGTCGGGATGGTGATGGGGTGCTACCCCTGTTCAGACACAGGCTGGGGATGGGGCACTGTCCCCTGTCCCCTGGGGGTCCTGGTGCATTGGTCACACCCTTGCAATGCACATTGCAGCAATTGGGGTTGACCCAGGGGACTGTGCTCCTCCTGTTCCGTGTCTGGCGGAGCTCTTGCTAGCCTGCTGGTCCATGAGATGGACAAGGATGCTCCAGGATCATCTTCAGACACAAACTGCACTGGGGAGCTCATCACCTCCATTACGCAATGCTTTTGGGCCAGGGGAGTAAATGAGCCTCTCAGCTGGGCTGGATCACACCAGGGCTGATGGGGCTCCCCCCTTTGCCAGCTCTCAGCCCCCCCATCACGCACGCCGTGGGAACTGGCCCATGCTTTGCAGAGTCCCCTTGGGATCACCAGGACCACAAGCACTGGGGCTTGCTGCGGGGCTAGCTTGGAAAGGAGCAGTGGGGGGTCCCCAGGGCACCCCAGCATCCCTACAGGTCCCCCTGGAAGCCAGCGTGCGGCCGCATCCTGCTCCAAGGGCTGCCAGAGGAAATCCTGGAAGGTTGTCTTACAATGCAGCCCTTCCTGTCCCCAAAGGACCACCGAGCACAGGAAAGGCACCACAAGCTCCCAGCACTGGCCAGCCCCCAGGGGGGACACTGTCCTACCCCA
>NW_010146179.1:7821-9832 GCF_000699245.1 Pterocles gutturalis
CCCGGTTGTTTTCCAGCGGGGAGGCGGCGGGGGCCAGCTGGCTGTCGCTGGGGCTGGAACAGCCTGGCCTATTTTAAACCGCTTGCACAAGGAGTTCAGCAGCTCCAGCTCGGATTTTTTCCGAACTTTATTTGTCCAAATGCTCTACGGGGAGAGAGGGAGGGAGAGCAGAAGTGGGGGGGGAGGAGGTCCCGCGTTTGGCTGTCGAGCCCACCTGCGCCAGCATTGGTCCAGGCTGCTGGCAGCAGCGGTGGGGATGCTGTGTGCAATGCCCCCCCAGAGCCCCCCCCAACCCCACAGGGTCCCAGGCAAGGAGGGAAAACCATCAAAGGCAGTATTCTGACTTTAAAAAGTGGCAAACACCTGTCCAGGGGCCAAGCTGTGGCTCTGAGAGCATCCTGAAGGCAGGCGGCTCTGCGTACAGACACATGTGGAAAGACCCACTGGGGAGCCAGGATAAAATCCCAGCTGGACCCTGATGCACATATCAGCAGGGTTCAGAGACGTGGAAAATGGGGCTGGAAAACCCTCCTGCTCCTGTGGTGGTCCCAGCCCCATCATGTCCCCTGTGTTCCCAGCCATCCTGCTGAGGCTGCTGCAACCTGGGGATGAAAACACCAAGTTTGCAGGGATTGAACATCGACAGGTTTAAATTAAAATCCCCAGTTTGCTCTTTTCTGCATTGTACCACACGCATTGCAAACTTTTTGGAAGGGGGACCTTTACCTGAAGACCCTGAAGGACCCAGGGGCACTGGGTACATGGAGCAGCAGCACTTGCAGGGGAGCATCGTCTCCCCAGCAGAAAGCTTCATATTCCGTAACATAACCAGGGCATCCATCACCCAGTATTTTTTTTTTTTCCCATGCCATTTTCTTTAGACCGAGCTGCTTACTAAACCTCTTTATGAAACGACTCCTCCTGCCCTGGGCTGAGGTGAGCTCAGAAGAGTCCTTCCAGCTCTTTTGTCTGAAATCCAGCATCTCTCACAAGGGTCAGCAGCCAAAGTGATGTAAAACATGATTTCCTAACCCTGCTGGTGGGAAAACACTGTGAAGAACAAAGGGGGATGACTAGGGTTTAAAAAAATTTGATTGTGCTCAAAGTTCTCTTTTTTTTTTTTTTTGGGTACCTTTCTCCCCAAAGAGGTGGGAGCTGTTGTGGCCAGCAGAAATAAATCACCTTTCCCAGAGTTACAAGAACCTTTGCTTGCTGGGGAGGGACCGTGCTCCTGCTCGGGGGGAATCTGGCCCGCGATGGGGGTCCCAGAGCAACCTGAACATCAATATTTTGTAACCACTAAACCACCCAGCTCACAAACTCTACGTCTTGGGTTTTAAGCTCTTGGCTGGAGGCCCTTCTGAGCTTTTGAGTTCGAAGAACAACTCAACTCTTGGAAGAAAAGGAAGGCGGGGGGGGGGGGGGGGGGGGGGGAGAAGTTATCAGCTGTTGAGTGCTAGCTGGATGCGAGCGAGCCGTTGAGCCGCACGCTGGCCGGGTGGACGGCCGGGGAGCTCCACGGATGTCATATTGGCCGAAGGCAAGATGTTTATGGCCCTGGCTGGAAGCCCTTCTGAGAAACCCATCGCCGTGATTGATGGTGCTTCCGATGTATACGAAGCCGTTCCTCTTCCACTGACCGCCTCGAAAAGAGGAACATCTGCAATCCGTCAAAGTCAGCCAGAGGGACGAAGGCGTAAATAGGAGCGTGTGTGCCGGAGGGCAGGGCGACACGAGCCCCGGCACGTCCTCGCGCCCGGCGCCGGCCAGGGCAGGAGCCGCTGGCAGTGGAGCAGCTGATCCCACTCGAGGATGCCTGGATCCTTCCTGCTGCCCTTCCCTGGGCTTTCCCCTCCAGCAGAGGAGCTGAGAGGTACTAAAACATGCGTTAAATAACCAGGCTGCCTTTCCCACCAGAGCTGGTTAGGGAGGATGGAGCCCAGCTCTGGTTAATGCTGGATTTACCCTGGCAATCCCAGAGCACGGGTGGGAGCGTACCCAGGAGCCCCCA